>NC_092424.1:111712672-111876203 GCF_036169615.1 Heliangelus exortis | reverse complement strand
TTTCCTGCTCCACATGGAGGCATCAAGAGACCGTGGCCAAGCTCTTGTTGTCCTTCCCCCACTCCCACACTCTCCAAGGTGTTACATGAGCTGAACTTTTTGCTCACCATCTGGCACCTCTTTCAGTCCTTCCATTACTCCTCTGCCTTTCTCTGGTTTCCCTCCAGAGCTGCAGACAGTGGGTCTGGACAGAATCTCCCTGGAGCCAGTGCAGCAACATCAGAGATCACATCACTGCTCCTGGCTGCTTGGGAGGGATGGAGGAGCCTCCCCTGCCCTGGCCATGAGATGGGGACCCTACACCCCCCATCACCACAAGTCCTGTCTCCCAGACTTTGTCCCAGGAGCTGTGACTTTCTGTCTGTTCTACAGCTGAGCAAGGAATGCTGATTGGTTATACACACACAGACCTGCATCCAAGCCACATGGATAGGAAAGAATCTTTTTTTTTTTTTTTTTGTTTTTTTAATTATAATAATTCATGAGTCGAATCTATGCTGAGACACAGAACTGGGTGGCTGCACAGAAACCCTCCCAACCTGCTGCCTCTGCCTGGGTTTAGTTCAGCTTTGATAAGCTCAAGGTAGCTGGGATGAAGGGGCTAAGGTCTTCATAGAACCTAAAATCATGGAATGTTCAGGTTGAGAGGACTCAGCCTCACCTGCTCCAACCCTTCTAATATTATTGCTTATCTGAGATATCCCATGGAGCTGAGACTTCAAACTCCCGAAGTGGGGGAATCCACACTTCTGGGAGACATTCCAATCTCTGGCTGTCCTCAGAGGGAAAAATTTTCCTCTTGTGTCCAATGGGGATCTCTCCAGGAGCAACTTGTGCCCATTGCCCTTTGGCTTGTCCCTGGGGCTCCTTGTCCATAGGAGTCTCCATCTTCTTTGTAGCCCCTTTAAGTACTGGAACATGGTCACAAGGTCTCCCTGAGCCTTCTCTATCAAGGCTGAACAATCCCATTGTTTTCTCAGGCTCTCTCTCATGGCAGGTGCTCCAGTTCTCTGAGCATCTCATGGATCCTCATGACTCCATGTCTAGCAAGAGGGGACAGCAGACCCAGAGCACAGAGCAAAGAGGAGGTCTCTCCACCATGGGAAGGAGGACTTGCCACCTGGGAGAGCTGGAGGTGATGTCCAAGGAGAGGTGACCACCTTGGTGTGGAAGAAAGAGAAACAGCCAGAACCCATCCCTCTGCCTCTCCTGGAAAATCAGCAAAGGAAGCAACAGTAATTGGAGAGCAACTTGTAAGCTGGGCAGCTTCTGCCCTGCTAAAAGCTTTGCCTGTAGCACTGAAGGAGAGGCTTGCAATAAATATATACATTAAAAATATTTACTCTGACAAGCGTGAAGCTGGAGAGCAGAGAGGGAGGGGAGGAGGTAAGGGGGGGTAGGAGTCATAAATCAAAAATGTTTGCTGCTTCTAATTAAATCCAGCAAACTAGTGGTAATAAACCCATGCCAGTCAATGGGAAGAGATGGGGACGAGGGGCTGCCACCACTTGATGGCCACGGTGGGCAACCACCCACAAATATGGTGGCCCTCAGTGTCTTTACACTGTGTTTTCAAGTTCAGAAAAAAATCTCCAACCCTCTGTGCCAGCAGAGGAAGAGGAGAGGGGGAGAAAAAAGCATTGCAGGCTGCAAGGGAGGCGTGGAAACCACTCACTGCTCCACGTCCTCTCCAGCCAGGTGGCTGCAATTTTCCCCTGCCAGCCCCTGCAGCCACCACTGCTTCTGCAACCCCTGGGGTCAGGGGAGCAAACTCAGGGGAAAGGGAGGACTGAGAAAGGAAGGAAGAAAGAAAATGAGAGGATGCTACAGCTTCCCTGCCCAGGCTGCTGCCTGCTGGGTGTTTGTGATCTTCACTCATCTTCAGAGGGATATTGCAGAAGTAGGAAAGGCTCAGAGAAGGATGGTGAAGGTGATTAGAGAGCTGGAGCACCTTTCTTCTGCAGACAGGCTGAGAGGGTTGGGGTTGTTCAACATGCAGAAAAGAAGGCTCTGGTGAGACCTCAGAGCACCTTCCAGTGCCTGAAGAGGCTCCAGGAAAGCTGGGGAGGGACTTTGGACAAGGGTCTGGAGAAATAGGATGAGGGGAAACATTTGTAAGCTGAAAGAGAGGAGACTGAGATGAGTTATGGGGAAGAAATTCTTTGCTGTGAGGGTGCTGAGCCCCTGGTTGCCCAGGTGTCCCAGAGAAGCTGTGGCTTCTTCCCCTGGCAGTGTCTCAGCCCAGGTTGGATGGGGCTTGGAGCACCCTGGGCTGGGGGAGGTGTCCCTGACCATGCAGGGGCTTGAAGTGAGATGATCTTTAACGTCCCTTCTGACCCAAACCAATCTGGGATTCTATGATATGATATAAGCAGCTGTAAAATCATGAGTCCCCAGCAATGACACTTTCCTAACAAGACCTGGAGCACCATATGGAAAAGGTTCAGTGACAGATCAGGCCTAGCAGAAGGAAGGCTCTTTCTTTTTTTTTTTCATGTATAGCACAATTAAATTGGGCAACTCCTTCTCATGCCACCAAACAGAAAAAAACCAATACAAATTCAAACAATGAGGAAAATTCTGTGAATAAATTGACAGCACCACATCTAGCTCAGGAAGGTGCATCAGGAGCATCCTGGGATGCAGCACTTGTTCTCACACCATCTCTCTGTTGCTCAGCATGCACTTGGTGGACTTCAAAGCTGGCTGGCCCAGCAGAATTGTTATTTTTTGCAATGCCAAACCTGGCTGATTCCAAGTTTCACAGTAAATTCACTGAAAATCTGAGTTAGCAGCAGCAGGGCAGCCTCTGCCTGTGACTGCATCAAAGGTCCCCAGTGCTCTGAAACCCTGGGCTTTGCCCTGGCTTTCCTAGGGCTGCCTCAATACCACCAATATCATTTGTATCACTGATATCATTTATACCCTTTATCCCCATCTTATCTTTGTCCTCTGCAACTCCCTGGCAGGAGGCTGTGGGGAGGTGGATGTTGGACTCTTCTCCCCAGTGCGCAGGGATAGGACAAGAGGAAATGGGTTCAAGTTGCTCCAGGGGAGGTTCAGATTGGGTATTAAGGAAAATTTTTTCACTGAAAGAGTTGTGAAGCATTGGAACAGGTTGCCCAGGGAGGTGGTGGAGTCACCATCCCTGGGAGTGTTAAAAAAATGGGGAGATGGGAAGTGCTTTGGGAGGTGATGCAGTGGTGTAGGACTGATGGTTGAACTTCATGATCTTGAAGGTCCTTTCCAACCATGATGATTCTATAACTCTCCTTGCAAATGTCATCACACACTCACTGCATGTTGTGGCCACGTGATGGAAGGAGGTGGTCAAGGGGCACCAAAGTCACCTTTGATGACTTTTCAGCAAGGAGTGGTGCAGCTGGTCCAAGATCTTACAAACCACCCCCAATTCTTTCCAGTTCCTTGGGCTGTGCTCCCTGCCTTGCACATCAGCTATGAATGGATGTGGGGATCTTTATGGGACATTAATGTTAGGGTTTTTTTTTCTAGCAACAGTATTGATTGTGAGTAGAAATCTGCTGACCTGTTGGAAAGAAAGGAGGAGGTAAAAGAGCAAGCTCTGGAGAAATACACTGAGGTTACTATCACTCTTCAGTCCCCAGACAAAATAAACACTGTGAAAATTCCACAGGCTGGTTGGAGTGTTGTGCTAGTGCCAAACGTTGCTGTGAAGTGGGCAAAGTGAAAGTGACAATTAAATACTTAATAAATGACTTTTGGGGTTTTACTTCTTCACAGATGCACGGAGGAGGAGGTGGAGTAACAGGATAGTGACAAGGAAAGAAAATGGGGGAGAGAGACTTACGAGTGGGAAACTCAAGTACCCAGCTTTAATGAGACAGTAATGGTGGAGATGAAAATAAGGAAAAATACATAAATATATGCAAAGTAAATATCTCTCCCCACCAGTAAAAATCAGATGACCAGCAAGGCTGCAGGACTGGCCCTGGGATGGCCCCACTCTGGGCTCCTGGCCCCACCAGCAAGTGGGAGCTGTATTCAGGAGCCCATGGGTTCAGGAGCACATGGATTGGGATCAAAGGCAGAGGAAGGGATGGAATCCTTCCAGGACACACCAGCCACAGGTGAAGAGAGCTTGACCCTCAAGATCCCTCAGCTTTACACCAAGTCTGATGGGGATGGGATGCAACACTGCTTTGGGGCAGTTTGGGTCACCTGCCCAGAATGCTCTGCCCTGCAGGAGGGGCTCAGCTGGGACCCCTTTCCCTCCCTTTTGTTCCTGGCCCACAAGAAGTTGATCAGAACCAAGCAGTGACCTTGGTTCCCACAGGTAGATGTGTAACCAGGAGCCTTCCTGCCCCCCATGCTCCAGCAGTAACTCCAAAGCCCTGATCAGCCCCCCAAGCAGCCACTGACAAACACACTGCTCAGCTCAGCCACTGCAGCTGCTCAGCAGAGACTTTAATGAGGAGCAAAATGACTGAAAATCAAATTGGTTCTGCCCTGCTTCAATCCAAGACACCTTGAGAGTGGGAACTTAATGGCTGGACTCGATGGTCTGAAAGATCTTTTCCATCCAAAATGATTCTGTGAATAATCTGTTCTGTGATTCTATGGTCACAGACCCTGCATTTGGGCCCAAGATCTTCTGGATGGACAGATTACACCTATGTTAGTAAACCAAGGTCTAAAGGCTGAGACTTTTTCATCTGCACTTCTTTAGGATGGTTCTTGCTATAGTTTTCCATAGGATGGTTCTTGCTATAGTTTTCCCCCACTCTTAAAAATTTGTGGTGAGGTTCAGGGATGACCTTGGGCAGGGATAGCACAATTCTGATATGGCCAACTCTGTGTTGGAGAGTAAGAGAGTTTAATCAAAAGGATGTTGCCAAAAGGTTCAGTATCTATGTATCCAGAATGTCCTGATCTGCCATTCAGCATTGCTGGCTCCCTCCTAGGAATAATCTTCCTGTAGACACTGGTGGAAATTTGAACTGCAAGAGGAGCCAGGAATGGGTTACACCTCTCAGTTACTAAAACTACTAAAAGTTTTGGGGTCTGATACACTAATTTCAAAGGAAAATTCAGCTTTTCAGAGGAGAAAGTTTCAGACCCCATAGGATTACACAAATGTCATGATTTTTTTTTTCCTTTTTCCTCCCCAAGGAGCTGGGATTCGTCTGTTCCATATTTTCAGTCTCAATAAGATAAGGTTTCTGGGCAAACTTGCATCTCCAGGATGCATCTTCCCTGTATATGGGATACTCTGGAAATAAAATATTCTGTTCTTTCCTGAAGAAGACTTGGAGACACCAAGAAGATGCTTCTGCTCCTGGGCTACACAGACCTTGCTGTCTCTGTACATCCAGATGCAAGTGACAGGGTGGTCATTTTGCAGGTGACTGAAACCCTCACGGGCAAAATGATGTCTTGACATGACAACATTCCTGGGCAAAACACATGACAACGTGGATCTTCATTCCAGCAGTTGGAATAGAGGCCATTTTCTACCCATGAGCACAACCCCACACTGTAGTCAAAGAAAAGGGGGGAAGGAAAAAGCAAAGGGAACCTGCAGAAAGCCAACTCTATCCTGGGCAGAATCAAAAGAAATGTGGCCAACAGGTCAAGGGAGAGGATTCTCTCCTTCTACTCTGCTCTCATGAGATCTCCTCTGAAGTGCTGTGTCCAGTTCTGGAGCTCTTGGAGACAGAAAGGACAAAAAGCTCTTGGAGTGAGGCCAGAGGAGGACAAAAAAATGATCAGAGGGCTGGAGCAGCTCTGCTCTGGAGAGCTGAGAGAGTTGGGGGTGTTCAGCCTGGAGAAGAGAAGGCTGCAACGGGGAGAGCTTAGAGCACCTTCCAGTGCCTGAAGGGGCTCCAGAAAAGCTGGGGAGGGACTTGGGACAAGGGTCAATGGGATGAGACAAAGGGAGAATGTTTTGAAGCTGCAAGAGAGGAGATTGAGATGAGATCTTAAGAAAAAAATCCTTTGCTGTGAGGGTGCTGAGCCCCTGGCCCAGGTTTCCCAGAGAAGCTGTGGCTGCCCCATCCCTGGCAGTGTCTCAGCCCAGGTTGGATGGGGCTTGGAGCACCCTGGGCTGGGGGAGGTGTCCCTGCCCATGCAGGGGGTTGGAACTGGATGAGCTTTAAGGTCCCTTCCAACCCAAACCAGTCTGGGATTCTACAATTCTATAGGACCTGAATCAGCATTATCCCATAAGTGGGATGGAGAGTTATAAAGACAACAAAGAGGGATATTTCAGGAGAAAACAACCAAAGAAAAAGCAAAAAAAAAAACCTCTACTCTAGCCTACCTGTAGACTAATGAGAAAGGCTTCCTCAAGCCCTCCTCAGCTGGCTCATTAAACACCACTGAACACAATGAACACAATGACAAACCCCTTCTTCCCTGGTGCCAAGGAGGGTCTTGTCATGCTTCCATGGGCTTTGGAGCAGCATTTTGGTCATCAGGCCCAATCCTCCTGAGCAGTTTGGCAGAGGAAGGCTAGACAGCAATCTGCCCACTTAATGGGCAAGAGAGGGAGGGATGCTCCCCCTCCACACCCTGGCAAAGAAAACTCTTTGGGTCTAATGGTTCATCTCCTCTCCTGCTCCCCCATGTGCAGGAGCATCTGCTTGTCAGGTTACTGATGCAGGCAGTGCAGCTTGTCACCATGCATCAGGTGAGCTGTGATAAGCCCAGCTTCTTTCTGATAAAGCTGTCTTCAACCCTGACAGCTTGTGTGATTTCCCAGCCTGTCGGTGGCAAAGGAAGAGAAAGAAATTTTAATGGGACTCTTCCAAAATATTTTCTGCTCCTGCCACCAGTTGGGGTGGGGAGGCAAGGAAGGTGAGGGAAGACCAGGAGCAGCAAGAGGGTGCAATGGCAGCCTAAAATCCTCACTAAAATCCACACTTCTCTTCCTCTCTCTTGGCTCAGAAACCAGGTTTGGTTGATAAGGGGAACTGCAGCAAAGGACTTTTGTCAAGTTCTTGGCTTGAGGTCATGGAATATTCAGGTGGAAAAACAGCAATGGACCAGGATAGTTCATGCTACCATGGTTCAAACATCATCTGGTTCAGTTTGCAAAGAATCACAAAAACTTTGGGTGGAAGAGAAATCTGGAGGTCTCTGTTGGACCATATCCAACCCCTGATCAGGTCAACCAGGTCTTAGCAACCTCCAAGGACAGAGATTCCCCCACTTCCTTGGGTCCCTCTTCCACTGCTGCACAACCTCCTAGAGGAAAACCTTGTCCTGATGTTCAGCCCAAACCTCCCAATATCCTAGAGAAGTGAGACCTAGCTGAGAAATGGCCAAGGGAAGTGATGTATGGGTCTGGGTAACACCTTTTGTATCAGCAATAAAAAGGCACCAAAGAAAGAGCAGGGAAGTATCAGAATTCTAGCCTGACATTTGAAAGAACAGGTGTTTCAACCTCCCATGTCAGCAGTTAGCTCAAAATAAAAAAGAAAAATCACCCTGGAACAAAGGAACTTTATATATATATATTTTTTTTTTAATTTTATTTTAAATATTCAAAAGCAGGGGGTGAGCTGCACTGGGAAGGGGAGGATCTGTCTGTTGTCCATGGAGCACTCCAAAAATCCAGCAGTAACTCAGGGGTGGTTTCCCCTTCATTCAGTTTCCCTTCTGAATTTCCATCTCTGCTAGAATTAACCAACACAGGGGAGGGGAGGGAGGGTGGACCTCTACCCACACTGCATCCCAGCAGCCCCCTCCCCTGCAAACCATGAGTTCAGAGACCACACCAGGCATGATGTCATCCTGTGAGGAGGAGCTGGGCAATTCTGCAACGACTTCTTCCCTTTCATTCAATCCTTCCCCTGAGCAGCACTGCTGAAAAACTGGGGGATGGAAAAAAAAAAAAAAAAAAAAAGAAAAGAAAGGAAAAAAAAAAAAAAAAAGGAGAAGAAAAAAAAAATCCTGGCCACAGGGATAAGGTATCATGAGTGGAGATGCCATGCCAGGATTTTCTGAGCAGCATCCCAAAATTACAAGTGCTGTGGTGCAGGGGTGAGTGTGGTTCAGCTGCCTCCCTGGCTGCTGCGTGGTTTGCAGGAGGAACCCATGAGCAGCACAGAGGTGATGTCATCCTTCCCCCTGCTCCTCCAACCCAGCTCCTGCCTCAGCACTGTTATTAACACCCCCTTTTGACACATCCTATGCTCTGAGGATTTCTTTCTTTTTGGGTTTTTTTTTTCTTTTTTTTTTTTTTTTTTTTTTAATGATTTTTACATTTTTCTTTATTTCTTATTTATTTCCCACTTCACTTTTCTGGCTGCACAGTGACCAAGCTCCTGAGAATCAGGTTGATTAAATTTCTATGCCTAGCAGCTTCCCTGGAGTCCACATAATTTATGTAAATATGAGAGATAAGAAACGAGGCGGGGGGGGGGGGGGGGGAGGAAATCACATTAAAAAAAAAATTTAAAAATGGAGCATTAAGCTACCAAGATCCATTAAATTCTCCATCACCCTTATCAGAATCTCAATGTTCAGTCATTCAACCCCCACTTTCCCCCCACCCCTAACAGCAACGTGGATCAAATTAACACTCAACAGG
Source organism: Heliangelus exortis (assembly GCF_036169615.1). Lineage (NCBI taxonomy): Eukaryota > Metazoa > Chordata > Aves > Apodiformes > Trochilidae > Heliangelus > Heliangelus exortis. The sequence continues at coordinate 111,867,628 of NC_092424.1, read as the reverse complement.
CTGAGGAAATCCATGGGATCACTCCTGCCTCCTGCCTAACATTTGGATTTATCCCTCCCCAGAATGAATCAGCACACAAAAGAAGCCCTCCTTGAAAAAGAGGTGGTGGAGCTGGTCAGAGCCTTCCTGCCAAGCTCAGCAGCTGGAGCAGAAAGGATGCAGGGCACATCCCAACATGCAGGGGTGCAGGGAGGGTACAGCAAGATGATGGAATCATGGAATGGGTTGGGTTGGAAGGGACCCTAAAGCTCATCCAGTTCCAACCCCCTGCATGGGCAGGGACACCTCCCCCAGCCCAGGGGGCTCCAAGCCCCATCCAACCTGGGCTGAGACACTGCCAGGGATGGGGCAGCCACAGCTTCTCTGGGAAACCTGGGGTCAGCGTCTCAGAACCCTCAAATTAAAGAATTTCTCCCTAATATCTCATATCCATCTCCCCTCCTTCAGTTTCAAACCATTCTCCCTCACTCCATCACTCCATGTCCTTGTCCAAAGTCCCCTTCCCAGCTTTCCTGGAGCCCCTTCAGACTGGAAGGTCTCCCTGCAGCCTTCCCCAGGCTGAATAAACCCAACTCTCAGTCTGTATGAGACTCCAGCCCTCTGGTTAACATCATGGTTTTGTCTGTACTCACTCCAAGAGCTCCATGTCCTTCTTATACTGGGGATTCTGGAATTGGGCACACGATGAGCATTTACTCAGGTTACTCAGGAGATCCTCCAAACTTCTTTGTGGTGTACACATGCTAACAGACCACGGACCAGACCTAGCAATGCCTGAAGCTTGTCCAAAACCAGACCCTTCAACCCAAAACCCTGCAGAGCTTTGCTTGGTAGGAATGGGAACAAGGTCAGCAGCCTTCATGCAGTCTCTGCTCTTCCTGAAGCCTTCCCAAGAACCTTGCACCCCTTTTCCATCCCATCCATCCTCTAGGTGTACAGGTAGGACTTCATCACCAGCAAACATCTCCATGAAATAGAGCCAAGACCTCAGCACTGTATCTTGGTGGTCTCACAGAATCACAGAATGTTTTAGGTTGGAAGTGACCTCCAAGCTCATCCAGTCCAAACTTTTAGCAACACCACAATCTAACTACTAAACCACTGCCCTGGACAGGCTGTTCCAATGCCTGGCAACCCTTTCAGTGAAGATTTTATGCCTAACATCTAATCCAAACCTCCTCTAACACAACTTGGGGCCATTAGCTCTTGTCCTGTCCCTTGCAACTCCATTGAACAGACCCATCCCCACCTCAAGCTCCATGGATTTCTGGCAAGTAGGACACAAGGCTTGCAGAAGACCTGTGCCTTCTAGACTTGCAGCTAAGGGTGAAATGGGACACCCCACAGCATCCTGAATTGTTCTGGAGATTTGGACAACTGAATGGAAATCCTGAGTCTCAGCCCAAAGGGGGAAATCTCTGACAGAAAACCACCAAGCCAGGCAGGTTAAGTCCACCCTGACAGACAAGAAATCAATCTCCCAGAATCACAGAATCAGAGGATGTTTAGGTTGGAAGAGACCTCCAAGATCACCCAGTCCAACCTTTGAGCAACACCATAATCTAACTACTAACCCATGTCCTTAAGGACCAGCTCCAAATGCCTTTTAAATCCCTCCAGGGATGGCGACGCCACCACTGTCCTGGGCCATTCCAGTGCCTGAGAACCCTCTCAGTGAACTCACTGAGCTGTTCCCAGCACTGCTTTGGCCCACTGAGAAAAAAAGACCAAAAACGATCCTTGAGGTTGGTCTGGGAGGTGGCCTGGAGGGGGGACAGTCTCCAGTTGGCAGGCTGAATGGAAAAACCCAGTTTTGTAAAGGATGCAAGGACAAGAAGGACAGGAGACAGGATGGTGAGGGCAAGGCCAGATTGCACCTATTGAGCTCAGGGCCAAAAAACACATCTGGAAATCCATTCCTAAGGTGCAGAACCTCTGGGTGAGCACCATCCCAGGATGGGGCAGCTGTCTCCATACACATGAGAGCCACCTCTGCCTGTTCCCATGCTGGGCTGAGTTTGTGGATGAGAGTCACAGAGTCCACCAGAAGCAACCCAGTGGTGCCTGAACCTGGTTGAACAAATGGCATCTGAGACCATTTCTGACAGCACTGGGAGCCTAAGGGCTGGCTGAAAGTCACTCAGACCCAGAGATCCTCTCGTACACACAGCCTCCTGCTTCCCTGGGATTTTCAGTCCTGCAGAGAAAATCCAGTTAATCCAAACACATGGCACTGCTAATAGTACCCACAGATTTTTCATTTAAGTTTGGAGCTCCCAGGCAGCACGTGAATTGCTTTCCTTAACAAGTGTGACAGAAGGAAGCATCTCTTTAACAGAAGCAAAGACCATCCAACCACAGCATCATCTCAGGATGCTGGAGCTTGAGGATAAAACATTGCCAATCCTGAGTAGTGGTGATGTCCCAGGAGCAGAAGTCATCTGCTCTGTCCCTAACATGGATGTTGTGGCATTATCTGAGGTTTTTCTGCTTCCAGAGCATAGTCAATCCTTGGGGCCTGTGCCCAGGGCACAATTAATGACTCCAATAATCAAATATCAGCTTATAGATCTTTCAATACTCATCCAGGATCAAGATCTAATTAAGACTACAAATGAGTTAATCGTGTGTGATGAAGTCTTCTAAGGAAATTACACCCAAGACTTACATTCTGTCTGAGCTGCAGATACTTTAGACAAAGCCCCAAAGCAGAGACTAAAAGAATGAAGAGGAGACAGATTGATGGGTATGAAAAAACACAAAAATGAAAAGGTTTTTAAAAAAAAGTAAAAATCACTACCTATAATCTGCAGATTAGAGAGCTCAATCATCGAGGCAAATTTGATTTGACAGATTCCCTTGAAATATCAAATAATTCTGCAGATCAGCTCATCCCAGCACACAGTGACCAGCAATTGAAAGAGACTTATTGAGTGTCTCCCTTTGCTTGAGCAAAATATCTCATTTGGAGATCTGGGCAAACAAAACACACTACCAAAACCACCCTTTGATACAGCCAAAAAAAGGCCAAGGAGAAGTGACAATTGTTTGGACTTCCAAAGCAACACTGGGAAGACCACAACAGAGCCCTGTAAATAAACGTGCCCGACATTTGAAAGGTCTGTTCCTTGGCTTCATCCTGCTCCATGGATGCATCATTTGCTGTGCTATCAAGCTGAAAAAAAAAAAATTACCATGGTCATTAGGAACAATTTATGCTTAGGAAAATAATTACGGTCATTAATGGGGCTGAAAGCAGAGACCATTAGGAAGCAGGAGAGGAGCTGTGACAGGAGAGTCGGTGCGCGCTGTGATTGACGTGCAGGGCAATGAATGATGGTGTCCCTGTGATGGGGCATCCCCACCAACTCGAGTTAGGGCTGAGAAAAGAGCCAAGAAGTGACATTTCCATGGATGGGTTAAGAATTGGCTGGAGGGCCGGGCCCAGAGAGTGGTGCTGAATGGGGCTGCTTCCAGTTGGAGGCCGGTCACCAGCGGTGTCCCCCAGGGATCAGTACTGGGCCCAGTCCTGTTCAATATCTTCATTGATGACTTGGATGAGGGGATTGAGTCCATCAGCAGCAAGTTTGCTGATGACACCAAACTGGGGAGAAGTGTTGATCAGCTGGAAGGCAGGAGGATTCTGCAGAGGGACCTGGACAGACTGGAGAGATGGGCTGACTCCAATGGGATGAGCTTCAACAAGGCCAAGTGCCGGGTCCTGCACTTTGGCCACAACAACCCCATGCAGCGCTACAGACTGGGGACAGAGTGGCTGAGAGCAGCCAGGCAGAAAGGGACCTGGGAGTCTGCATTAACAAGAAACTGAACATGAGCCAGCAGTGTGCCCAGGTGGCCAAGAAGGCCAATGGCATCCTGGCCTGTATCAGAAACAGCGTCACCAGCAGGTCCAAGGAGGTGATTCTGCCCCTGTACTCAGCCCTGGTAAGGCCACACCTTGAGTACTGTGTCCAGTTCTGGGCCCCTCAGTTCAAGAAGGATATTGAGGTCCTCGAACAGGTCCAAAGGAGGGCAACCAAGCTGGTGAAGGGACTCGAACACAGATCCTATGAGGAGAGGCTGAGGGAGCTGGGGCTGTTCAGGCTGGAGAAGAGGAGGCTCAGGGGAGACCTCATCACTCTCTACAACTACCTGAAAGGAGGATGGAGCCAGGGGGGGGTTGGGCTCTTTTCCCAGGCAACTCTCAGTAAGACAAGAGGGCATGGTCTTAAATTGTGCCGGGGGAAGTTCAGATTGGATATTAGAAAGAATTTTTTCATGGAAAGGGTGATCAGACATTGGAACGGGCTGCCTGGGGAGGTGGTGGACTCTTCGTCCCTGGAGACATTTAAAAAGCGACTCGATATGGCACTCAGTGCCATGGCCTAGTGACTGTGGCAGTAGTTGTTCAAGGGTTGGACTCAATGATCTCTGAGGTCCCTTCCAACCCAGCCTATTCTATGATTCTATGATTCTATGATTTCCAAGGGGTGTTTGAGAAAGGCCAACAGGGTCACAACAAGAGAAGCCACAGCAGAATCTTGGGCAGGTGGCTGGAAGCACAGCACGGGTGGTAGTCACCCACGGGCGTTGCTGAGCACCAAGGTGTCCAAAGGGTGCCTGCAGTTTCAAGTCTACTAAAAATATTCAGTGAGTGGTGTTAGTGGCTCATAAATGAGGTCATGTGTGGCTGTTGGGCCATAACTTCACAGAAATACAGTTTCTGCAGAGACTTCAGACTCTGGGCCAGCTGAAGACATAGGTAGGACTAAGCATGGGTGGCTGCATGGAAGAGATGGCTTATCCATCTGAAGTAATCCAAGAGATGACTTGGTGTTGGTCAAAGGTTGGACTGGATGACCTTGGAGGTCTCTCCCAACCTAAACATTCTGTGATTCTGTGATCCTCTGGTGTAGCTCTCCCAGTAGAAAATGATGATGCAGTGAAATCTATAAGCATTCAGCTGGGATGGCATTTTCAGGGCAGGTCACATACTGTGACCCAGGGAACATGGATTTAAGAAACTCAGTGAGAATGAGAAACTCCTGCTTGGATTTCCTCAGGCTTCCTCTTTCTCTGAAAAGCCTGGGATTACTGGCAGTCAGTTAATAAAGATCATTTGGGTTGTCTTGACAGTCTTCTAAAGATTTAATACACTACTCAACAAAAAAGTGAATTTGGGAAGGATACTGGATGGTGGAACTGGACCATGGCTGACTGACATTTTTTTTAGATGGTCTTTAAAGTCATTCTATGACCTAAACCATTCTATGATTTTATTTCTACACCACTAAGACAAATGCACATTGTTTTCATTGTGACCAATGTGAAAAGAAATTTCAAGAAGTCGCAGGGCTGTTTATATCTAAGACAAAGCTGTTCCATCCCAAAACCAATAGCTTGAAGTCAGCCTGGCCACATGGATGAGTTTCAGGACATGGATGGCCACAGTTTTGCTCCACAGAGGGCAGCAGTGATGTCCCAGGGGTGATCAGATCTTTGTGCAACACCCCAGGGACACTTTCTGAGATGCTATCCAAGAAAAGTCCAGCTGTTATCCTCTTCTTTGTGACCCCCTGGTTCAAAGCACCCTGCTATCCCTTCATTAACTCCAAACCCACAGACTATCTACTCTCCTCAGCTTCCAGATTATCCTTCTGGGGAGCAAATTTGCAGTTTCCAGACAGAAAAATGTCTTCTGAATGTCCCTCCTCAATGGAGAAACATCTGATCATGTTTGTGCTCCTTGCTCTAACCACATTCCTCCCAAGTATCTGCTCTTGCTCTGATTTCCAGGCTGAATGTTGCCAATTCAGCAGCCAGGGGCTTGTTGTGATTTAACTTGATAAATTAAGGAGCTTTTTTAGTTCAGGGGATGCCCCTGACATTTATTTAGTGAGCCAGATAAAATCAATCCATAGCACTGTGCACAGCCCAGGAGTGTCACAGGGAAAATTCTGCTGGCCCTGCTTGCCTTGGGATCTCATCTGGGACCTTGGGAAAATTCTTCTGGCCCTGCTTGCCTTGGGATCTCATTTGAGACCTTGGGAAAATTCTTCTGGCCCTGCTTGCCTTGGGATCTCATCTGGGACCTTGTAAAATTCTGCTGGCCCTGCTTGCCTTGGGATCTCATTTGAGACCTTGGGAAAATTCTTCTGGCCCTGCTTGCCTTGGGATCTCATCTGGGACCTTGTAAAATTCTGCTGGCCCTGCTTGCCTTGGGATCTCATTTAGGACCTTGGGAAAATTCTGCTGGCTCTGCTTGCCTTGGGATCTCATCTGGTACCTTGGGAAAATTCTTCTGGCCCTGCTTGCCTTGGGATCTCATCTGGGACCTTGTAAAATTCTGCTGGCCCTGCTTGCCTTGGGATCTCATTTAGGACCTTGGGAAAATTCTGCTGGCTCTGCTTGCCTTGGGATCTCATCTGGTACCTTGGGAAAATTCTGCTGGCCCTGCTTGCCTTGGGATCTCATCTGGGACCTTGTAAAATTCTGCTGGCCCTGCTTGCTTTGGGATCTCATTTGAGACCTTGGGAAAATTCTTCTGGCCCTGCTTGCTTTGGGATCTCATTTAGGATCTTGGGAAAATTCTGCTGGCCCTGCTTGCTTTGGGATCTCATTTAGGACCTTGGGAAAATTCTGCTGCTCATGCTTGCCTTGGGATCTCCCCTGGTCAGAGGCAAAGTGTCACCAGAAAGAAAAAGCACATGAAAAGGGGGGGGTGGGAGGGAAAGAATGGGTAAAACCATCACAAAAGACAGGATCCTGTCAAACTTCCCATAATGAAGCACAAGAGAAAAGGAATTAATTGTTTACAAACTGAAGATAACTGTGTCCCCCCAAAAATGACTTGAGTGGAAAGACATAGTGATGGCCAACAGCCTTGAGGTGCCATCATCATTAGGTCCCTATCCAGAACAATAAATACATTAAGATATAAAGTTTTGAGATCTTAGCAAAATAAATGTGTTGGTGCTTTGGTCAAAAAGGCTGACTGGAGAGGAAGGGAAATTACCAAGGCATCATGTCAAGCAGGAGGGAAAGGTTCAGTAGATACTCAGGTTTTGGTGCTGCCTCCCAGGCTTTGGCTTTTCTAGGAATAGTTCCTTTAAGAAAGAGGTAGTTTAGTTCTGCAAACATGGAATCTCATCATGTTGTACTGCAGCAGGTGGTACATGAAACCTGGGGGCAGGAGGCAGCATCTCCAGGCTTGCAGCATGGGAAAGCCTCATTAACAGGGAAATAACCCAGCATCCAGAAAGGGAATCTGAACAGGCAGCACGGAGAGATTAAAGCAGCCAGGACCATAAACTTGCCAGGGAGAAGAGGTAGGGGAAGAAGAACTGAAGCCAACTGCAGAGGAGAACACGGTTGATAACAATACCTAAGAAAATAATACCTATTTTTATCACTGCAGTGTTGGGGACAACTTGTTAGCATGGTCTGTAGTGACAGCACGAGGTGTAATGGCATCAGGAAGAAAGTTTTCGTGCTACCAGAGAGGTGGTAGGTGCCCCATCCCTGGAAATATTCCAGGTCAGGTTGGATGGGGCTCTGAGCAACCTGATCCAGTTGAAGATGTCCCCAAGGAACTGATGACCTGGAAAGGCACCTTCCAACCTAAACCATTCCATGATTCTCTGAAAATCATGGAATTTAAGCAGAATGGTGCCAACAATAACTTCTCAAAACACAGCTATCTGATGATTTTGAGAGAGGAAGAAAAAAATGGAGAAGCTGACTAGAAATCTCTTGAGGTCCTTCAAATACTCTGTGAGTGTCTAAAATGCCTGTAGTGAAGAGGGTTTCATCCAGGGGCTGCAGCCAAAGCACTGTACCCCAGCTCAAGAGATCACTTGCAAAGCAATGGGGAGGCAGCATTTTTTTGGAAAGGCTGCCACAAGTCACAGGCAAAGCCCAAATGAAGAGACATTCCACAAACTTGGTTCCCAAAGGGAATTAGACAACAGGTCAGAACAAAGACAGGTCAAGGAGCAAGACTCTTCAAGGCCAGGTTGGATGGGGCTTGAAGCAACCTGGGCTGGTGGGAGGTGTCCCTGCCCATGGTAGGGGGATTGGATCTTGATGATCTTTAAGGTCCCTTCCAACCAAAACTCCTCAAGGACTCTGTGACTCCTTTTGAGGTTGGTTGCAATGTGGCAAGAGAGCATGGACAGTCCATGGAGATGAGTAAAAGAAAGACAAACCAGCAAACAGGCTGGCATTGGTAACCTCTGGGTCCTGCAGGCCTCCAATAATTTTCAAATTTCAGTTCTGGAGTCCCCAACATCAGAAGGACACAGAGCTCCTGGAAGGTGTCCAGAGCAGAGCCACTCAAATGCTCAGAGGGCTGAGCACCTCCCTGGGAAGCCAGGCTGAGGGCTTGGGGTTGTTCAGCCTGGAGAAGAGGAGGCTCCCAGGTGAGCTCAGAGCAACCTCCCAATATCTGAAGGGGCTCCAAGAAAGCTGGGGGAGGGCTTTGGACACGGGGGGGGTAGGGAGAGGACAAGGGAAATGGGTTAAAACTGGAAGAGGGGAGATTGAGGTTGGACATGAGGAAGAAATTATCGAATTTGAGCCGCAGGTTTCCCAGAGAAGCTGTGGCTGCCCCATCCCTGGCAGTGTCTCAGCCCAGGTTGGATGGGGCTTGGAGCAACCTGGGCTGGTGGGAGGTGTCCCTGCCCATGGTAGGAGGATTGGATCTTGATGATCTTTAAGGTCCCTTCCAACCCAAACTCCTCAAGGACTCTGTGACTCCTTTTGAGGTTGGTTGCAATGTGGCAAGAGAGCATGGACAGTCCATGGAGATGAGTAAAAGAAAGACAAACCAGCAAACAGGTTGGCATTGGTAACCTCTGGGTCTTGCAGGCTTCCAATCATTTTCAAATTGAAAGATTTAAAAAAAAAATAATGTAAATATGAAAAAGGGAATTGGAGCATCCCACGTGGAGCACAGAGGAAGTCGAGCTGTAGAAGGAGGAGGTGTGTCAGCCTGCCTGAGGCAGGAGAGACCTGAAAAGGATGCATTTAGACATGAAACCATTTAATTTTAGAAGCATTAAGCCTTTTTTCATGCTGGCAAGCATTGGCCCTTGGTCTATGCACACTCATGAAGGCAGCATCTCCACAAGCCTTGTGGGCAGGAGAAGGTGGGTGACTCCATGCCTCCCCACTCTGTCTCCTGGGATGATATAAAGAGTGGGAAGCAGCATGTCCTACTTCTGTCATGCCCTGAGTGCCTCCTTTTGCTCCAGCCAAGATATCTCCAAGCACCACTCTTTCTGAGCTTCCCTTTCTGTCTATTGGAACTGCCTAAAAGAATTGGGTCGTTCAACCCTTCCATCTCCTGCCTTGGCTCACTTGGAGCTGGGAGGGCTGCAGCAGCACTCTGAGAGATGCAATGGGAACAGACAGCAGCAGCAGAACCCCTCAGAAGCCAGGACAAGAGGAGATGAGGTGGAGGAGCATCCCTTGATGTTGTGCTGCCCTCCAGTTCCCTGAGAAATAGGGAGCTGGGTGCCCTCCTTGACCATGGATGTAAATCCATGGATATGGATAGTGTTCCTCCAGATGGAGGGCAGGATGACTGAAATCATCCTCTCCTTTCTCTCCACAAGGAAGGATGGGAGAATCTGGGCTTTTGGGGGACAGGGGTCTTTGACTTCTTGAGGTATAAGCCCTGTTGACTTCAAAAAGAAATGAGATAGCCCAGGGCTGAGCTGCTTTGGAAAATCCAGCCCTAACAGCACTCTACTGGGCTCTGGTAAGAGCCCACCTGGAGTTGTGTGTCCAGTTCTGGAGTCCCCAGCATCAGAAGGACACAGAGCTCCTGGAAGGTGTCCAGAGCAGAGCCACTCAAATGCTCAGAGGGCTGAGCACCTCCCTGGGAAGCCAGGCTGAGGGCTTGGGGTTGTTCAGCCTGGAGAAGAGGAGGCTCCCAGGTGAGCTCAGAGCAACCTTCCAATATCTGAAGGGGCTCCAAGAAAGCTGGGGGAGGGCTTTGGACACAGGGGTATAGGGAGAGACAAGGGAAATGGGTTAAAACTGGAAGAGGGGAGATTGAGGTTGGACATCAGGAAGAAATTCTTGAATTTGAGGGTGGGGAGAGTCTGGAACAGGTTGCCCAAGGAAGCTGTGGCTGCCCCATCCCTGGCAGTGTCTCAGCCCAGTTTGGATGGGGCTTGGAGCACCCTGGGCTGGTGGGAGGTGACCCTCACCATGCAGGGGGGTTGGAGCTCGATGATCTTCCAACCCAAACCATTCTGTGATTCCATGAAAAGCATAAATTCTACTAATTTTTTATTTTAAATTATTTTGATAAAAGCTATTGCATATTACCACTAAATTTTGGCACCTCTCCCACAGAGCCAGAGTCATTTTCTCCTGCATCTTGTGGGGCAGTCATAAAGAACTTCCTGCCTGCATTATTGAGCTCTTGCAGATGTTTCTTTCCCCTTTTACTTGTGGCTGTATCCTAACAGTTGTGACAGGCTTCATTTCAAGTCCTTTATTTCCAGCTACAAAGTGTTCTCATTGAAGCAGCCCCATCCATCCCACTCTGCATCTTGTATCTCACTAAGGTACTCTGGGTGGTTTGCTGCGAAGAAGAGGACAAGAGACCCAAGAAAAAGGAGTAAAAGCTGGAAGTAGAGATGCTGTCTTGAGTACTATTGCTGAACACATCTCTTGTGTCTAGAGAAATTGAATCAGAGATGGTGGGATGCCTCCCACTGGGCAAGCAAACCCCTTCTTGGTCATCCAAGAAGGTGAACACCACTTTCTGAACACAAAACACTGGGAGATGCTGTTGGATGATGGCCTGGAGCACACTGGTGCTTGTAGTGGCATCTCACCCCTACCCATATGGGAAGCCAGGTCTGGCCAATATGAAGCAGAAACCATCTGGACCCCTTGAGATTCTCCTGAATTTGGTGCCCAGGTAATGCAGGGCAGTCCAAATTAGTCTCCTCTCTTTGGTGTTCTGATCATGACACTGGTGGAGATTTTAGCAAGGTGGGTGTTGGTCTCTTCTTCCAAGTAGCAAGTGATAGAACAAGATGAAGTGGCCTCAAGTTGTGCCAGGGGTGGTTTAGATTGGATGTTAGGAAAAGTTTCTTTCCCGAAAAGGTTTGTCAGGACCTGGCCCAGGCTGCCCAGTGGTGTAGAGCCCATCCCTGGAGGGATTTCAAAGCTGTGTAGATGTAGTACTGAGGGACATGGGGCAGTGGTGGCTTTGGCAGTGGTGGGTTAAGGGTTGGAGTTGATGATCTTAAAGTTCTTTTCCAACCAAAATGATTCCATGATTCCATATGATTCCTGCATATACTCTGAACCAAAGGGACACTTCAGATGTTTGAACCTGAGCCTTGGGCTAAATTCTTGGTGGGTTGCAGTGCCACAGACTCAGCCACTCAGGACTGGTTGATGTTCAACACAGCTCTCACTGCTTCTGGAAGCTGCCCTGACTTAGGTAAGTGAAATGGAGATGCTCTTTAAGTTTTGTCCACTTTTCATCCTCTTAGACAAGGCCTTGCCAAGCCCCATGCCAGATGTGTCTGTGCTCCAGGACACAGGCTGGAAAGGGCCCACAGCATCACAGCCACCAGCTGCACACACAACTTCTCCACACTTGAAGCTTCCAGCTTGGAAGTTTGGCCACACCAGTTCATGGGACAGTAGAAAAAAGGTTGCTCTGGGCTGCAGAGGTGTGAGGTACAGAACTTCAGTGCAGAGAGGGACCACCAGGAGAGAGACCAAGATATGCAGTTCTGCTCATGTGATGAGATGCTAAAATGGATGCTCCTCTTTGAAGACCACACATGAGGTGGGTTCCTATCACAGAATTGATGGGAATCACATTGATGGGATCACACTGGCAGTGTGGCTCCTGGGAGAAGAGCTGTGGCCTCCCTACCACCTCAGCATGCTTCATCCCCAGACCATCACCCCTTCACTCAGAGAGCATGGGTCCTCTTCTTGCTTCAGACCTGGCTGAGAAAGCCTGGCCAGTATCTTCACATTAGCATCATCACCATAATCCTTCCCTTAGGGAGCACATCAAGGGGAAGCTAATGTGAAGAGATGGACCTCACCATCATCTGTTCCAAAAAGTGACAAAGATCTCTGGTCATGTTAATGTCTTGAGGATTGAGTCCCACAGCCAAAGGGCACCTATGCAAAAGATCTGACCTTGCTGCACTTGAGAAGTTCACCCCAGGCCTCTTTAGCTCCATTCTCCCTGGGGAGCTGAGCTGTCTTGATTGGTCACATCACAGGGGCAGGAGACAGATGATCCTACAGAGAGTTTCCCTTCCCTGACTTCAGGGATATTTTGTATTTCACTCATCCTGGTGCCTGCCCACTGCCCCGGAGCTCCCTGTGTACCACAGCTCCTGCCTTTTGTCCAGCCCAAAACCTGGATGGGGTTTCATACCACAAAACACTTTCCTCTCTGATCTTCCACCTTTAAAGTACCATCCCAGCACTATCCCTGCCCTCTGCTAACTCCAAATGTGAGGAACCACTGGAACCAAAGCTACTGGTCCCAAATCATCTCCTGGCACTGCCTGATTTATCCATACAGCTGATGGATCACTGAAATGATGGAGCAGTTGATACCTCAAGCCACTTTCAGGCACTTCTAAGACTCAAGTCTGATAGACTCTGGCCATTTGACTAATGGGGGACAACTCTTGACTTCTTGTTAGTTTTATCCTGTGCTCACCAGAGAGAAAGAGGTCCAAAGGATGTCTGTGCCAGGAGGTCTGAAAACCACAGGACTAGAAGAGAGCATCCAATTCATGGAGCAATTCAAACTGAGAAAGAGAAATACTCTAAAGGCTGTTAGGACACAGAAACCACATTTTACACCATCTGGAAAGCTTGAAGGATCTTTGTGGAAGTAAAAGGATGTCCAAATAATTTAGGAAGATGACTTGCCAGGGGACTGAGGTGGGTTTCTGTGTCTTCTTATCATCAATGCCTCAGTCCCACTCTCACAGATAAATTCTCACCTCACTCTTCTTCTGATAGCTCTGGAGCCAGAAACCTTTGTGGCAGAGCAGGAGGAGGTTCTGTGCTTAAGCACTTCAGCTTAATTGCTGATGGGGCCCTTTCTTCATGAATAAATCAGGACTCCTTTGGGACTGTTCAAAAAACCCCATCCTGCACTCAGGCAGGAATTTGTTTAATTCTTGCCCATGGGGATGCTTTCCAACAAACAAGATCCTTATCCCATCAAGCTGAAGGAAGCAACACCATAGGGAAGACCCATTCCCCATGGTGGTTTGGCCCACTGGCAGATGATGGGGAACACAGGATCTCTCTGTGAATGTCCAAGCAGTTGCTTCATTCACAACATCTGATGAAGGGTCAGAGAAATGAAGGATTCAGCATTGCCCTTCCTGGTTCTGTAAGCTAAATATTACCAAGAAAATGTGGTTACCCTTTGGATATTCACCCTGATGCTTTGGTTTTCTGGAATGATGTCTTCACACAGCAGGTGGATGAAAATAAAATATAGACTCATAGAATCATTTTTTTTTTGTTGTTGGAAAAGACCAGAGAAAGAGTTGGAAAAGATCATCAAGTTCAACCATTAACCCAGCACTGCCAAGGCCACCTCTAAACCATATTCCCCAGCATCACATCTACATTGGTCTGAAATCCCTCCAGGAATGGGGACTTCACCCCTGGGCAGTTTGGGCCAGGGCCTGACCACCCATTTTAGGGAAGAAACTTTTCCTAATACTCAATCAAAACCTCCCCTGGTGCAACTTGAGGCCATTTCCTCTTTTTCTATTGCTTGTTAGCACAGACCCAAACAAGTCCCCAGATACAGACCATGTCCATCAGAGCTTAAGATACCTCAGGGTCCTCATTTAATAAACCTGCTGTTAGCTAATGACAACAGAATAGGCTCTTTTTTTTTTTTTTTTTCACTAGTTTAAATTTCAAATTTAAAAATTCTTCAGAAAGAGAGAAAAATAAATTTTGAAAAATATCAGTAAAAATAGAGAAACACTAAATCAGTGATTCATGAACCTGTGCACCAAGTGATAGAGGAACTGGTAAATGATCAGCATTACACCTGGAATGGAGCTTTCCCAACTCCCTCTATTAATCAGGCTACAGGTCTGTGGCACTGTCTTAGCAGATTTATTTCCAGGGGGGAAAAAAGCCAAACCCAACAAAACCCACTCTGATTACAGCAGGGAGAGAGTTTAGAGCAGAAAAACAATTTCCCAGTGGGGCTGGGGGCTCTTGCACTACATCACATCAGTGCAACTTAAAATATTACCATGCCTCAGCTGAGACTTGGTTATTGCTCACGTGTGGCTGGGACTCAGAGGCAGATACTGCTGTGTGACTTTATCCTCCTCTCTGATATGTAAAAATTAAACTGAATTCCTTTGCATTTTTTTTCCCCAGGCTTGCCTGCCTATCAGGTTGGTTACCAAAGCTCAGCTGATTTGTGCTAATTTCTTAACCTGGTTTTGTGGCCGACGTCCCAGGTGGATTGAGCTAATTTGGGAGAAGGTGTGTCTGATTCTGGAATAAGAGCATCAACACAGGGAATTAATTATGAACCACTAATGGCAACTACGTAGTCCAGTGTAAGTCCTTGGACAGATGAGGCTTCAGGCCATCTCTGATTTTTTTTCTCAAAAGCAGATTTATTATTTTCTTTCTTGCTCTGCCTCTTGATCTATCAGGACATAGAATCACAGAACCACAGAATGTCAGGGGTTGGAAGGGACCTCCAGAGCTCACCCAGTCCAACCCCCCTGCCCCAGCAGGATCCCCCAGGGCAGGACACACAGAACACATCCAGGGGGGTTTGGAAAGGCTCCAGAGAAGGAGACTCCACAACCTCTCTGGGCAGCCTGGGCCAGGGCTCCCTCACCCTCACACTCCACAAGTTTCTGCTCAGCTTGAGCTGGAACTTCCTCTGTTCCAGCTCCAACCCATTATTCCTTGTCCTGTTCCTGGGCACCCCCAAAAAGAGATTGGCCCCTTCCTCCTGACACCCACCCCTCAGAGATTTAGAGACATTGATCAGATCCCCTCTCAGCCTTCTTTTCTCAAAGCTGAACAGCCCCAGGGCTCTGGGGCTCACACAGATATTTTTGCCTTTGCCTCATTTCAACCCCAGAACTCTCCAACCCAGCCCTGTGAATGGGATGTTCAGGGTGAAAAATCCTTCACTCACTTTAGGGCTTGGTCTTTCCCTTTAAGTCCCTTTAAGGTTTATTTTGTCTGAACGAGGTTACTCACATCACAGTCCCCACCTAATCAGAGTTTCTCAAGCTTTCCTCAAGACCAACTGCATGGGAGCAACCTGAAAAACTCAACCCAGTCCCAAAAAATGTGATTTTTCAGACTGAGTCAATTATTCTGCATTCAACCTCTATGACACATCCTCTCTCAGTGGTTCTTTTTTGTTTATTTAATTTCATTTCAAGTCTAATACGGGTCATTTATTTAGAATATGTGTACCTGGGGTCCTAATTTTTATCCTAGGAAGACATTCAGGCAGAAGTTTCTCCCAGGTCCCCATGTAAATTCCACCTCTTAAACCTCCACCAAAGCTCAGCTGTCTTTAATTACCCTGCTTTAATTTCCATGATACTGAGTCCTCAGCCACAAAAACCCTTGAGTGGGATTACACAAAGGTGGAAAGCATCAGCGGCCTCTAACTTGATCCACAGCTCCACCCACCAGGAGGGATGGGAACCTCTGGAGTTGTAGCTCCTTTCACCAGTGTGGGAGATCCCTGGGTCACCAGAGCATCTTGAGAAGATCAGTGAACTAAAGCACAGCTGATCTCTGAGCTTTCTCCCCTCCTCCCCCATCCTCCAAACGCAGCCAATGGTCCCCTTGTTGGCTACAAACCTTAGAATCATAGAATCATAGAATCATAGAATTAGCCGGGTTGGAAGGGACCTCAGAGATCATCAAGTCCAACCCTTGACCCACCGGAGCAGTTGCTAGACCATGGCACTGAGTGCCACATCCAGTCTTTTTTTAAATGTCTCCAGGGACGGAGAATCTACCACCTCACCGGGCAGTCCATTCCATAGCCTAATCACCCTCTCCGTGAAGAAATTCTTTCTAATATCTAATCTAAACCTCCCCTGGCACAACTTAAGACTGTGTCCTCTTGTCTTGTTGGAGGTCATCTGTGAAAAGAGTCCAGCTCCCACCTCGCTACAGCCTCCTTTCAGGTAGTTGTAGACAGCAATGAGGTCTCCCCTGAGCCTCCTCTTCTTCAGGCTGAACAGCCCCAGCTCTCTCAGCCTCTCCCCATAGGGCCTGTGCTCGAGTCCCTTCACCAGCCTGGTTGCCCTCCTTTGGACCTTGGCTTGGTTTGGGTTCAAACCCTGCCCTGACACAGCAACCTCCAGTGCTGGCTCTACTGAAGAGTTTTAGCTTTGCAGAAATGCAAGTAGGTGAAATATGAACCTGAGAAACTTTCTGGGCATGAGGACATTGCCTTGTGGGTATGCTGGCACACAGAAACAATTTTTCCACAGGGAAGTTTCAGCAGCCTTCTGAGGGACCAGGAGAGTGATGTGATAATTCTGTGATGTGTTAATTCAAGGTTCCATTTTGATGCTGCTCAAAGAGCTTTCAGTTTGAGATGAAGTGCCTGGGCAGTTCCTAATTGCAATAGAACCATGATAAAGAGAGGACAAATAAATCCTAAATTTAGTTTGACTGGAGTAATTTAGCAAGCTGGTCTAGTGGGAGGTGTCCCTGCCCATGGCAAGGGGTTGGAACTGGATGAGCTTTAAGGTCCCTTCCAACCCAAACCATCCTGGGATTCTCTGATCCTGTGATTCTATTTGTAGAGCCACCAAGAATGAAGCTGCAACATACAAATGGGATAAAGATGTCCTCAGAAAAATCCACATGAACAGTAGATCAAATAAAGGGACGATGTTGGGCAGATCCTTTGGAGATCTCCCAGTTGCAAGAAGTTTCTTGCCTCTGTGTCAGACTCTGTAATCTCTGGTATACTCAACAAAGGGAATTATTGCTTTGATTTTTTGCAGTAACTAAGTGTAATTCTGGCTTGATTGCTGCTTGAGTAAACCTGTGACTTCCTTTAATGGTTCTGGTGTGACTCATTGAAAATAAACCTAAGAAAAGGAACAGTTCATTGGGTCTTAATGCAATCTGATGGCCACATCTATCTCCATGGGTGGGCACGATGCTAAGAAGTGGAAGAGGGCAGGAGACAGTGCTGGCTGTGCCTGGCAGTATGTACAGAGGATGCTCACCCCTTGCTCTCTTCTCATTCCAGATGTTTGGCACCCCCCAGATGTGATGGACACGTCATGAGCTGGGCTGCCAGTAGCAGTGCTCATCTCTCAAGCCCTATCCAAGAAGCCAACATCCATCTCCTCTGGACTATGTTTCCCCGAGAAATATATCTGCTGCTGAAGTGGGAAGTGATGAAAGTGATGAGGAAAACTTCAGGTGTATGCAATTTCCTGGAGAAAAACAACTGGAAACTTCATGCCAGAGTTTTGCCCCAGATTTGGTGGGGATGGGATGACTCTCCATTAGCTTAGAATCATAGAATCATAGAATTGGCTGGGTTGGAAGGGACCTCAGAGATCATCAAGTCCAACCCTTGCTCCACTCCCCCCGTGGTTCCCAGCCCATGGCACTGAGTGCCACATCCAGGCTCTTTTGAAATATCTCCAGGGATGGAGAATCCACCCCTTCCCTGGGCAGCCCATTCCAATGCCTGAGCACCCTCTCCAGAAAGAAATTCTTTCTAATGTCCAACCTAAACCTCCCCTGGCACAACTTGAGACCTCTTGTGCCCTCTTGTCTTGCTGAGAGTTGCCTGGGAAAAGAGCCCAACCCCCCCCTGGCTCCAACCTCCTTTCAGGGAGTTGGAGAGAGTGATGAGGTCTCCCCTGAGCCTCCTCTTCTCCAGCCTCAACACCCCCAGCTCCCTCAGCCCTTCCTCACAGCACTTGTGCTGGATCCCTTCCCAGCCTCCTTGCTCTTCTCTGGACCTGCTCCAGCACCTCAAGCTCCTTCCTGAGCTGAGGGGCCCAGAACTGGACACAGGACTCAAGCTGTGGCCTCCCCAGGGCTGAGCACAGGGGCAGAATCCCTTCCCTGGACCTGCTGGCCACGCTCTTCCTGACACAGCCCAGGATGCCATTGGCCTTCTTGGCCACCTGGGCACACTGCTGGCTTATGTTCAGCTTCCTGGCAATCCGGACTCCCAGGTCCCTCTCTGTCTGGCTGCTCAGTGACAGACTTGGTGGTGGCCACTGCAGAGCCTGGGAAGTGCCACCCATCCCTACGTGGCCAAGGGAAGAGAAGGTCTCTTCTCACCTCTGCAGGGAGAGGGTCCAGGATGCATCTCATCTGCAGCTTTGCTCCTAGATGTGTCACCTTGCCTGCCACAGCTCTTGGGATTCACTGGGGGTTCTCCACCCCCTTGGGAAGCTTTGCCCAGCGCAAGCTTCAGTTTTACAACCCAGGCAAGCAGGTGACAGTGTAAAGATCTCCAAAGAGGACTGGTCATTTTGTTCAAGAGCAACCACCACTTCTTTCCCCTGGGCTCATCAAATATCAAAGCATATTCAGGTTCACAGCCTGGACTTTCTGAATTTTCTGCCTGCTCCTCTACAGGTGCTTCAGGGGCTGAATCTGACATCACCTCAGGGAGAGGTTCCCAGGACATCCCCAGGAGTTCCTGGCTCCTCTTCCCAGGATCCCTCTTTGCCCTCCACAAGGGTTGGGGTCTCAGTGATGTCAGATCAGGATGGAGGGGGCTGTGATGTCAGGTCCTCATCAACAGCTCTCCTGCCACAAACCTGAGGTAATTCACCTCATTCACTCTCTGCCTCAGTTTCCCCTCATTTCCTCTAGCAACCTTCCCAATATCCATACAGAGTAAACAGCACCACCAACCTCTGCAACCTACAGTTGCATCCCACCCAGGGAATCCCAAACACTTCCCAGTCTCCTGCAGAAATGTCACACCTCCAGGTGACTGCCCAGCATACACAGAATTGCTTTTCTCAAGTTCATGTCCCCATCCCACCCAGGACAAGGCCATGGCTCTAAGAAACTGCTCTAATGCAAAGCTGAAGACACCAGAAATCAGGAGAGCATCCAGCAGACAGATTAAAAACATGGAAATGGAGAAATCCTGATTTTGGTGGAGAATTCTCCTACCCTAAGAACTCAGCAAAAAGTTTGGTTTCTCTCCCTTCCCCTTAAATACCTTTTTTTTTTTTAATTTTTTTTTTAAGAACCAGAAGATTGATGGAGCTTGAAAAGATGAATTACCTGATCTGCATATCCAATGAAGCTCAAATGCTTCATAAATGCAACATGAGTTTTAACAGTATTTAATGGTATGCATTAATTAGTAATTCTTTAAAGATGTCAAACATTTGTAGATTTAAAAACTTTATAACTTTCAATAAATTCAGTGGGGCTTAATGAATGGATTCCTCCAGATTTATGCAGCTTCTGAAACACGTTCTGTCTCAAACAAATTCAATCATTTATGCAATTTTAAGGGAAAGGAAGAAAGAAAAGAAGGAAGGAAGAAAGAAAAAAGGTGGGGGGAAAAGGTTCAATTTATTGTCTTGGCTTGATGGGAGACAGATGTATTAAATCACTTCAGCATTTTATTATGTTACTTGTCTTATTTTTTTGAGCTGTTCTGTGGAAGAACTCTTCATGCAGTGAAGCCATGAGCAAGCCAGTGGCTGAGCCAACCCCTTCTCTGAAAAAATTGGGGTCACCCCTTTTAAAAAGTGTGGGGTGAAACAATAAACAAGGGGGGTTCATCCCCAAGGAAGAGATAGAAACCTGAAATGGTCAAATTACATCTTCAGAGGTCATGGAGCCAGGGTGGACACATTAACACTAAGGTAACCTGGGACAGTTTGATAAATAAATAAAAAAAAACCACATTAAAATAGCCAAAAAGGTGAAAATCCCACTTGTTAAATGATTTTCCACAAGGAGAAAGGTTGTTCTGCAGAGCAAACAGGTACAGGATCTCAACTTCTTTCTCCTAGTCCAAGAAGAAAATAAGAGCTGAGGTATTTACTCTTGGCTGGTGCCTGATTTCCTACCCCTTCTGGATATTTTACTACTTGAGAAGATGACCCCTTTGCATCTCATTTACCTGTGTGAACACAATTATTTCTTTTATGATGGAAGTTCCATTCCTCTCCTCAGAAACAGGCAAACAGCTCAAGTCAGTCCTCCCCAGATAATTTATGGTTATTAGAAGGAGAGTTTCATGAAGCAGAGTTTCTCAAACATAGCACAGAAGCCCTGGAGATGTCATCCTAGGTCCTACAAAGGGATCCCTCCCAGCTCCCACCAGTAGTGCACTGGGGTGACTGGGATGCAATGGATCGTGTGAAACCCTGTCAGACCCCAGAAGGAAATCCCAACCCCAACCTTCCTCAAAGCTTCTGCCTCCAGGATGAGGCTCCTCACCAATCCCCAGATGTTACTATGGCTGCTGAGAATTCATGACTTCGTTTTCCAGCTGGGTGGTTGCACACAGGTGGGAATTCCATTGGTAAAATTGGCTCTTTCATTGGGATGTTCCCATCTTAGAGATAAAATTGAAATCTGCAATCAAAACAGAAGACTTCCTTTTCTGAATAAGGACTATTAATCTCTAAAACACTGATTTATTCCACAGGATAATGCTTTGATTTTTTTTTTTTTTTAAATCAGAAGTCTGCAATAATTGCATCAAAATAGCTATGAAACGAGGCCTGGGTGTCAATTAAAATCATAGAATCATAGAATGTCAGAGGTTGGAAGGGACCTCCAGAACTCACCCAGTCCAACCCCCCTGCCCCAGCAGGATCCCCCAGGGCAGGACACACAGAACACATCCAGGGGGGTTTGGAAAGGCTCCAGAGAAGGAGACTCCACAACCTCTCTGGGCAGCCTGGGCCAGGGCTCCCTCACCCTCACACTCCACAAGTTTCTGCTCAGCTTGAGCTGGAACTTCCTCTGTTCCAGCTCCAACCCATTATTCCTTGTCCTATTTGGCCCCTTCCTCCTGACACCCACCTCTCAGATATATATAATTTTTTTATTATTTTTTTTTAATATTCCCTCTCAGCCTTCTTTTCTCCAGGCTGAACAGCCCCAGCTCTCAGTCTCTCTTCCCAGCAGAGATGCTCAAGTCCCTTCATCATCCTCACAGCTCTCCCTTGGACTCTCTCCAGTAGATCCCTGTCTTTCTTGGGGACCCCAAAACTGGATCCAGTATTCCAGGTGTGGTCTCACCAGGGCAGAGCAGAGGGGGAGAAGAACCTGGATCTGCTGGACACACTTTTCCTGATGCCCCCCAGGATCCCACCAGGGCACATTGCTGACCCCTGGAGTGCCGTTCACCACTTGGTTTCAACACAAAGTCTGGATATTCCAGTTCTCCCCACACCTTTGGTAACCACGTGTGGTGTATTAAGGTACAACCACATATTCTGGAGAAGCTCCTGACACAGAGGAAAGTGAAGTGAGAGGCCAGGGCAGGGCTGAAAGTAGAGGGGAAGCAAAGAGAACAGAACTTCTCCTCATGAGTGAGATTTGCTTACTGGGATTTCATCAGATCCCAGACTGGTGTAGGTTGCCCTTACAACTCATCCAGTTCCAACCCCCTGCATGCTCAGGGACACCTCCCCCAGCCCAGGGTGCTCCAAGCCCCATCCAACCTGGGCTGAGACACTGCCAGGGATGGGGCAGCCACAGCTTCTCTGGGAAACCTGGGCCAGGGGCTCAGCACCCTCACAGCAAAGAATTTCTTCCTTAGATCACATTCCAGACTCCCCCCTTTCAGCTTCAAACTGTTTCCCTCTGTCCTGTCCCTCCATATCCTTGTGAAAATCCCTCCCCACCTTTCCTGTAGTTACTCTGCAGGGGTTACAGTCTAGGACAGGGTTGGTTTCTGGGCTGGCATTGCATGTTGCCAGCTGATGTTGAGCTCCTCATCAACAAACAGCCCCAAGTCCTTTTCCCAAGTGTTGCTCTCCATCCATTCCCCTCCCAGTCTGTATTCTTGCTCTAAAAATTTAATGCAGGTCTCCCACCTCAGCCTCTGCAAGGTCCTGTCACACAAATCAAACCCTAGATGGCAAAAAAACCCCAAACCCTGGTGGCAGATACCACTCAAGTTTACCATCCCTAGGAACCAGCAGGACACCCATGACCTCTTTAAAGCAGGCACAGACCTCATTTATCTTCAGTCCTGATCTTCACCAAGAATTTCTCATTTTCACTCAGTGTGGGTGATTTTGCTCACCATTTTTGGGGGTGATTTTGCTCATCCTGGGGGAAAAAAAAAATAAAAGACCTCCATCTCTGGTCATTTCCAGTGCCCTCCTGTCTTCTGAAACCATCTCCTCTTCTGCTCCCCTCATTTTATTCTCACTCCTGCTCATCTTTGGGGACAACAAATAAGGAGCAAAAGTTCTCCAGAGTCTGTACCCCAAACAGCTGCCTGTCAGGTCCAAGAGCTGGGATGCTGTGGTTGCTCACCAGGACCTTCTCTCCAGCAGGATGCTCAGCCCCTGTTCTGGGGCTCTCAGGGATGTTGCCATCCACATAGGAGATGATTCCCCTCCTCTACTCTGCTCTCATGAGACCCAACCTGGAGTTCTGTGTCCAGTTCTGGAGCCCCTATTACAAGAAAGAGATGGATGTGCTGGAGTGTGTCCAGAGAAGGGCCAGGAGGATGCTCAGAGGGCTGGAGCAGCTCTGGTATGGGGACAGACTGAGAAAGTTGGGGTTATTCAGGCTGGAGAGGAGAAGGCTTTGAGGAGACCTTAGTGTGGCCTTCCAGGATCTGAAGGGGCTACAAGAAAGCTGGGGAGGGACTTTTTAGGATGTCAGGGAGTGACAGGACATGGGGGAATGGATTCAAACTAGAGGAGGGGAGGTTTAGATTGGAAGTTAGGAAGAAGTTCTTCCCCATGAGGGTGGTGAGACCCTGGCACAGGTTGCCCAGAGAGGTGGTGGAAGCTAAATCCATCCCTGGAAGTTTTTAAGGCCAGGCTGGAGAGGGCTCTGAGCAACCTGAGCTGGTGGGAGGTGTCCCTGCCCATGGCAGGGGGGTTGGAATGAGATGATCTCAAAGTTCCCTTCCAACCCTGAGAATTTTATGATTCTCTATGGAGTTTTGCACCACAGGGACAGGTTGCTGAGGTGCTGCTGCCTCCTCTTGGCCCAGGAATCCCATCCATGCCTCTGCCTCCTTCCCCTCACTCATTTCCTAATGCAAATTGGCTGCTTGGACTCTGCAGCATCCTGAGAACTTTTTGGCTATCAGCTCGGGCAGGCAGACTGAGTTAGGAGAGGAAGAGAGGAAGCAAGTCTGTAATTGCAACAGAGGGGAAAGCTGCAGGGGAGTTTGTCTCAGAATGACAAACAGGAGCTGGAAAGGCAAGAGGAATCTGAGGGAAAAGGGGTAAAGAAGCAGCCACTGGGGCTTGAAGCTGCTTCATTGCATGGGCTGTGGCCACACGGGCTGGAGAAGGGGGAGGAAGCTCTCACTCCTCACCCCTGACCTGACAGAGCAGCACCAAAGCACTTTGCTGGGGGGATCCTCTCATCAGCCCTGGGCTTGGACTGCTTGGACTACTTGTGAAGATCTTGCCAAGGCTGGAGCACCCTGATGGATTTTTTGGCATTGATAAATAACCATGAAAGCAATGGCAAAGTAGTGCTTGGGGCTGCTGGCCTGGGACAGACAGGAGATGCTCTCCAGCTGCCACGGTCTCCAAGTGTTGGGAAACTGAGGCACAGTGACCCAACTTGCTCCATGCTCCTCTGGCCTGGATGCTGCTGCTTCCTTCAAGGACATCAGCTTTCCAGGGACATGGGAGAAAGGACAACACTCTCCCATGAAAACACAGAAGAGATGCTTCCTAGTAAAACTGTGAATCCTAGAATTCCAGACTGGTTTGGGTTGGAAGGGACCTTAAAGATCATTTAATTGCCATGGGCAGGGACACCTCCCACCAGCCCAGGTTGCTCCAAGCCCCATCCAACCTGGGCTGAGACACTTCCAATGGCAAAAAATCCCAAATTCATCTACCAAGTGCAGCTGGGAGCAGCCAAACACCAGACTGGGAGGTTTTGAGTTGCTTCTCTTGCCTAAAATCAAGGAGCACCCCAAGAAGCACCCAGGACAGGGAATCTTGAAGAGCTTTTGGGAAAGAAATTAACATTTTCCTGCAGTGCCTTTTTCTGCCCCATGTTCCTAGCCTTGCTTGGAGGCTTGGGTACTCATTGTTCTGAAGCTGGGGTGATAAAAAAAGTCCGTGGCCTTTTTTTTTTTGGGTAATATAATAAAAGACTTAGATGCTTTCTGGACGTCAGCTGCTGCCAGTAATCAGTGCTTTCCAGCTGCTGAGTCACAAATAGCTTGAAAAAATCTTTCCAGTCCTTGCTGTCCTGAGAGCTAATCCCAGAAAGGGCAGCCTAAATAAATAAGAAAAAAAAAAAAAAAAAAAAAAGAGATTAAAAAAAAAAAAATCCCTAAATCACCAGAATGGCCCCAGAAATCTCTTTAAGGAGATTGGATAGATGTTGGTTCTGGATTGTCTGTAGCTTGTTGCTTTCTCCTCCACATTCTCACCTCCCTTTTCCCTGAATGTTGTTGGAAAAGGTCATTCCTCTGTCCCTCATCCTGTCCTCGTGCTGGTGACAAACGTGGTGCCAACCTCTGAACCAGCCCCACCCCAAAGTCTCAGGACCTCCTCTCTTCCTGGCATGGGCTCTGCCATGGCCTCTCCCAATATCTTTCCCTGCCAGAAAATGAAATAATAAAATGTTTCACTGAGCAACAAAGGTTTGTAGGTTGGGTTTCTTTTATGGTCTGTTTTTTTCTTTGTTTTTTGGGTTTTTTGTTCATTTGGGGTTGGTGGGTTTTTTTTTTTTGCTTTTTTTCTGGTTTTTCTCTCACTTCCCTCTTCTATTTCAGGATGAAGAGAGACATTTCTGAGTGGGGTTGTCCCCAAATTTTTCAAGTCACCCTTCAAACCAATATATATAAAAATATAAATATTTATATTACTGACATGTATTTATAGAAATATTTACGTTTATATGAATAAATATAAAATACAAAATTATTTAAATGTAAATTTATTTATTTATTTATTTATTTATATAAAGATAAAAAAAACCTTGGCAAGGTTGTCTGCAAGAGCTCTTACCCTGGTGCCCAAAGGGCTCCTCTAAATATGCCTTAAGCTCATTCACAACTGGTTGAGCACTATTATTGAGAAGAAACAGAAGAAATAACCAAATAAGCAAGTCCTTTATGACACCCTTTTTTTTTTAAAAAAAATAAAACCTAACAGCCAAGCATACTGAAACAGTCATCACCATTAATTAAGCAGAAAAAAATCCAGCAGAAGCCAACATGAGTATGTCCAGGCAGCTGTTTGCATCATTTTCAATAAATAAATCTGTATGCAGATGTTTTAGAGCTTCTTATCCAACTCTGGCCCTAAAAAAACAGCCCTTCTACACCACTAAATCTTCACTCAGCAACATCAGGTGGTGGCATCTGAGCTCTCTGTTGTTCCCTAGGCTGGGCTGACCACCAAACTCATCCAGAAACTCCTTGGGTTGGTCTTTTTCTGCCAGGTCAAAGCTGTCTGAGCAACCATGAGCTCATTCCAGGAGCAGGGATGATTTGAGTTCCCTTGCTGAAGCTGATTCCCATCTTTCAGGTAAGACAGGAGATGGCAGGAGATGGCAGAAGGACTTCATTGTCATGGTAGAAACCAGACCTCAGCATCTTCATCCCAATTAATGTCTGGTGTGGCTCCATGGGATGGTGCCTCCCATGCTGGAAATGCCATGCCTGGAATTCTGTGGCCCCAGGTAGGTTAAGGTTAACTCAAGGGTGGGGAAATGGAAGAGGAAATCTCAGCTTTTAGGAACAAATCCCTATTTCTCAATCTTTGTGTCCTCTAGAAGGGGGTGTGGGCTGTTCCCAGGCCACTTTGGGGCAACAACCACGATCCCTGTCCCATCCCTGAGTGCCCCATGGGGCAGTGCTCCTGCTCCTGGCCAACCAATGCCATGATAAAGAAGTCAGTCAGATGGCAGACCCTGGCTTAGGGTCCCATTTACTGGTCCAGCCTGACCCACTGCTCTTCCCCTTTTTCCTTGGGAGCTCAGTTTTTCTCTCCCAGGACACCCCCAGTTCCAGAAACCTCCTTCTAATATTTCACCCAGACTCAGGACCTGGGAAGACAAGAACCATCCATCCAGAGACAACTCAGCAAGAGCAAAAAAAAAACTCTCTGTAACTCAGCAGCAGAGAATATTTGGAACATGAATAACAGGATGGCTTGGCCTACAAAATCCTGCTCCAGGGCATCCATCCCAACGTGGCATTGCTCCCAAGTGGCTGCTGGGACTCTCTGAACTAAGTTTAGCCCTGAAATGAGCTCAGACCCCTTGCTGAGGTCTCTGACTCATGGGCTCCTTGCTGAGCTGGTGGAAGAGGTTGGGCTGAGCTCGATGCAGAGGATGCAAAGGCACCCATGGGACATGGTGTGGGCATCACCCCCTCCCCTGTGGGGACCACACGAGGCTCTGCTTGTGCTGAGAGCTTCAGCTCCAAGGGATCAGTGACTGCCCTGGCTTGCTCCCTGCTCTTTTTTTTTTTTTCAGCTTTGTTGTGTTTTTTTTTCTCACTTCTCTCCCAGCTGCTTCTTGCACATGGAAAAAAAAAAAAACCAACACGCGAAAACCCCTCAAAAAAACCCAACAAAAATAAACAACCCAAAAAACCCCAAGGAAACAAATAAAAAACCCCAAAAACAAAAATAACAAAAGCCAACAAGCCAGTGGGCACTGGGTTGGACATCTCAGAGCTGGGGTTTTGGCCTCCATCACCCACCAAGGATCATGGCATGGCCCTGCCAGCCAGCTTGCAGCCAACATCTGCCCAGGAGGAGATGCCAAGGGAAGGGGTTTTGGTGTTCCCCTGAATGACAATCCTGGCATCACCCCAGGCTTGGGGACACTGCTTTTGTCACCCTTTGGCTGCCCTGACTGTGACAGTCCCCAAGCAGCACCAGCTCATCCCAATCCTTCCCCTGGTACAGGAGTGATGGTCAGAGCTGAGCTCTGCCCTCTCCCAGGAGCTCTTCAAGGACATCTTTCCAAAGGAGGAGACAAAGAGAACAAGGAAATAAATAAGGAATCAAACAGGGCTGGGACACCCCAGGAACCTCACAGCCATCACTAGGAAGAGAGACAGGCAAAGGGGAAGGAAGGAGGGGCAGTGAGGAGTGAGTTTGCTATTTTAAGGACAAGCTCTGATAGTAAAGCAATCATCTCCCAAGCAATGCTATTTTCTGGATCCCTGCCCTCAAGTCAGCACGAAGCCACAGTGCTTTCTATTCCAGTCACACCAAACGTTTCTCACCAATCTATCCATCTTAATCCCAGCCCCAGCAGCCTCACAGCCCCACGGGGGGGATGGGGATGAAGGGTGCTGAGCTGGGGGCATCGCTGCCACCCCACCCATGGGCACACAGGAACGTTGTCCCCATCACCATCCTCATCCTCCCCCCCCCTAAGGTGAGATGCTTTTATTTTTTTTTTTCATCTGCATCCTTGCTGTTGCTGCTGGACAAAATGCTTCCCAAGGAATCAGTTCCCAAGCCTCGTCCTCCTCTTCTTCCTCCTCCTCCTCCCTGTGGCTCTCTGCCCTCCATCCCCTCCTCTGGCTCACCACAGATGAAGGGATGGGGCCTGGAGGGATGGAGTCACTTCAGGAACCATCTCCTGTTGGAAAGGTGAATGTTTGCCTACACACACACACACACACACACAAAAAAAAAAAAAAAGCCAAAAAAAAAGCCAAAAAAAAAAAAAAAGCCCTGCTCCTGCTGCAGCACTGAGCAACAGGACCAGCTGGGCAGGGGGAAACACCAGGATGTGTCTTGGGAGACCCACAAATTCTTCTGGCTCCTGCACCCTTTCTCCCTGACACCCCAGGAGGGTGCCTGGCTACCTGCACACCACAGCCCCTGTTCCACAGGGGGGGAAAAGTGGTGCAAAAAAGCTGATGCACAGCCTGAATGCCACAGAGACACATCCAGGGCACAAAACCATCTTTATTCCCATGTTCCTCACCTTCCATCCCCACATCACTCCCTTTTCCCCCCCCTTCCCACAAAGCCAAAGCTTTTTCTCTGCCTTTTCCAGCTGGGATCATCAGGCAGGAGCTGCACTTCACGCTGCAAGGATTTCCCTGCAAACTTCACCTTCAAAAAGCCCAAGTCCCCAAAGCCCTGAGGCACAAGGTTTCCTCCTGCTCAGCACTAACACGTGGTCAGGAGCTTGAGGTTTTTTGGGTTTTTTTCATATTTTCTGAATATAAGGTTTCTTCAGAAGCCCGAGAGATTAAAAGCCCTGAAATTATGTTTTGATGAAGCACAAAGGGATCTGGACTTTAAATATATAAATATATAAAATATATATCTCAATATATGCACAGAACGACCCTCCCTGGACACAAATTAACCTTGATTTATGATTTGGGAAGAAAATTTCCCTTGGGTTCTGTGGTTCCTACCTACCCAGACAATACCTAAGTAGTAATCATTGCAATAAAAATTATCCTGCATTGAGGAGCCTGATTCACCCAGGTAATCTTCATAAAATCCTAGAAATGTTTGGGTTGGAAAAGACCTTTAAGATCATCAACTCCAACCTTTAACCATTTCTAGGAATGGTAAAGAGTAAGGTCCCCCCTGTAAGGTTTTGGAGGTCTTTACCCCCAGAAACTTGGCTTGGAACCCCATTTTCCCCATCAGAGTGCACAAAAGCTCTGAGCTCTAAGACATGTCTGTGCCTCAGTTTCCCCAGGTGGCTCAAAGCCTCAGCACCAGCACTCAAGTCAGCCACAGGTTTGCAAAATGTCCAAGAGCAATTTCTGCTGGAAGAAATCCCCCCCATATCAAAATTCAAGCTGAGAAGACGCTCAGGGTTTTATGGTTGGGGTTTTTTTTTTATATTATTATTATTATTTTGGGGAAGAAACTGTTATGAGGTTTTTTAATATAATTTTCTGAAAAAAATACATTTACATGATGAAAAGAGAGCCAGAAACCAATCACAACAGATGTAAAATTTAAAAAACCTTATAATTTCTCCTAAAGCTGTAGACTGGCTCAAATAGGGGCATTAATCAAGTTCCTTCCCCAAGAGCTTTGCAGCCCTCAGGTGACTCAGATTTGGTCTTTATATTCATTAGCAGCTTTTCCCCCCTTCAAACCTCTTTTGTCTCAGCCTCAGCCAAGCGTTTATCATGGCAATGCTCTTTAAATACATTCATAAATAAATTTGTCTTTATTTTTATTTATTTATTTACTTATTGCTTATGAGTTTGAAAGGGAATTCTTTGCTGTGAGGGTGCTGAGCCCCTGGCTCAGGTTTCCCAGAGAAGCTGTGGCTGCTCCATCCCTGGCAGTGTCTCAGGTGCTCTGGTAGGATATGGATAGATACAGATCATAAAATCATGGAATCATAGAATGGGTTGGAAGGGACTTTAAATCTCATCCAGTTCCAACCCCCTGCATGGGCAGGGACCCCTCCCACAGCCCAGGGTGCTCCAAGCCCCATCCAACCTGGGCTGAGACACTGCCAGGGATGGGGCAGCAACAACCTCCCTGCTCAACCTACTCCAGTGTCTTACTACCCTCATGGTGGAGAATTTCTTCCTGATTTCTAACCTCAATCTCCCCTCTCTCACTTTAAAACCATCACCCCTTGTCCTGTCACTGCCCTCTCCAGTGAAAAGCCTCTCCCCAGCTTTCCTGTAGGTACTCACAAACATTAAAAAATATAAAAGAAGGGGAAAAAAAAGAGAAGAAATAAAATAAACCAAAGAAAAAAAGATAAAGAAGAAAAAAGGGAAAGAAGAAAAAAGAAAAGGAAAAAGGAAAAAAGATAAAAGAGAAAAAAGAGAAAAAAAGAAAAAAAAAGAAAGAAGAAAAAAGAAAAGAAAAAACTGAGAAAAAAAAAGAAAAAAAAAAGAAGAAAAAACCAAGAAAAAAAGAAAAGAAAGAACAAAATGGAAAAAGAAAGAAAAGAAAAAAAGTAACATAATAGGATCCTGCTTTGGAGTCATTCCGGGTCCCAGGGATTAAATTGGAGCAGGTCCCTGGGAGTCCCTTGAGCAGCAGTGAAGAAGCAGAGTTCTACCAGAGCCCTGAGGCTGGCAAAATAATAATAGTAATAATAATAATAATAAGCCATGTCCAATCAGCCCTAATATCCATCACCACCATCGGGTGGGATGCAGAACTCAGAACTGGAAGTGAATAAATCTGCCTGTGATATCCACTTGTGAGTGGGAATCCCAGGGGAGGGGTGAGCAGCCACGGGTGGGTTCCAGCTGCTCCCCTCAGTTGGAGCTTTCTTGGTCTCACTCCTGTCTGACCTCACTCCTCTTTACCTGGAATATTCTCCCTGGTTTTGGAGCCCCCAACTCAGGAGGGACAGGGAGCTCTTGGAATGAATCCAGAGGAGGTCACAAAGATGATGCCAGGGATGGAGCAGCTCTGCTGTCAGGACGGGATGGGAGAGTTGGGGGTGTTCAGCCTGGAGAAAGCTCTGGGGAGACCTCAGAGCATCTTCCAGTGCCTGAAGGGGCTCCAGGAAAGCTGGGGAGGGAGCTGGGACAAGGGGATGGAGGGATATGAGGAGGGGGAATGGTTTTAAAATTGAAGAGTGGAGATTGAGATGAGATCTTATGAAGAAATTCTTTGCTGTGAGGGTGCTGAGCCCCTGGCCCAGGTTTCCCAGAGAAGCTGTGGCTGCCCCATCCCTGGCAGTGTCTCAGCCCAGGTTGGATGGGGCTTGGAGCACCCTGGGCTGGGGGAGGTATCCCTGCCCATACAGGGGGTTGGAATTGGATGAGCTTTAAGGTCCCTTCCAACCCAAACCAGCCTGGGATTCTAAGATTATATATATTTATTATAAATATTTTAAAATATAGGCATATATTTATTTTTAAGCTCAGGATGTGAGCTTGAGTGAGTAAAGCTGAAGAGGAAAAAGGGAAAAAGCAAAGGATGTTCCCAAGGGGCTTCACTGTGTGGGAGATGCCCAGAGGTTGTAGCTCTGATGGTAACATCAACTTCAGGGACCCTTCCTTGAGCCCATTTGTCCCTCCCATCTCCTGCTCACATCCAGACTGTCCAAATCTTAACTATCCCATAAACTGGGATTTAGGTGCTCTTGTAGAATAGGGATAGATAGAGATCATAAAATCATAGAATCATAAAATGGGTTGGAAGGGACCTTAAATATCATCAAGATCCAAGTTGGATGGGGCTTGGAGCAACCTGGGCTGGTGGGAAGTGTCCCTGCCCATGCATAGGGGTGTAGATGATCTTTAAGGTCTCTTCCAAACCAAAGCAGTCTGGGATTCTGGGATTCACTCCCACACCTCTCCTGTGAGTGGAGCTCTGGCTGGAGCTGGGGTGGTGCTGGGCTTTAGACCAAACTAAGGACACAAAGTCAATGATCTTCTGCATTATGAGGATAAACTTTTTAGCAGGGACTGTTGTGATGTTATTTAAATGAAAAGAGGGAGATTTAGCCTGGAGAGAAGGAAGAACCTGTTTGTACAGAGGGTGCTGAGACACTGCTCCAGATTGCCCAGAGAGAAACCCCCATCCATGGCAACATTCCAGGTCAGGTTGGATGAGGCTCTGAGAAACCTGATTTGGTTGAAGATGTCCCTGCTCAGTGCAGGGGGGTTGGACTGGATGACCTATGAAGGTCCCTTCCCACCCAGACCATTTATTTGGTGAGTCTATGATTAACAAAATTAAGGACTAACTCTATCCTGTGATTGTGATTTCTGCTCCCTCATTTTAGATTTATCCTGCCAAGGGCTCAAGTTAGCACCTAATACTTAGTAGGGTAAATCAGGGTCCATCCTGATGCTGGTGGAATACTCATCCCAAGCCCAGAAATTCATTCTTTGAGTTGACAAAGATTTTGGTTTGAACCCACAAATAAGACTTTGTGCTGCTCGGGGTGGTAAATCTTCTCCCTGCTCAGGCACCTTCTCCATCCAGCCCCTTGTGGGGACTTTCAACCCCATAGTAAGATCACAGAACTTCACTGCCTCGTGGTGGTATCATCAACACTCCTAATAAATGCAGTTCCCTCAGCTTTTTGGTAGTCAAAGGCTTTTTGCAGGTTCCAGAGCCCTGCTCCCAAAAATTCATGGAAAGCCACAAGCACATCCATAGCAAGGCAAGGTAGCTAAGGGAAGATCTGGAGAAGCTGGACCAAGGGTTGGGATTTTACTGAGGAGTTTGGCACCTTTAGGTTCCTGCTCCTCCGCCCCAGCCGTGTGGCAAGAGCCATGGCCACCACGTCTTCATCTGGAGCCTTGAGTGAAACACTTCCACATCACCAAGACTTGACCATTCCCACTGTCCTGGTTTGGGCCAGGATAAAGGGGATTTTCTGTCTTGTACTTTTGCTTCCAGCTCAGTCTCTTGTCAAGAGCTGCACTTGCTGAAATGAACAGCAAGTTTCTCAGGCAGTGGCTGCTGCTGGGACTGATCCCACTCCATGGTTATAGTTACAGCTGGAGAATGGGCTGCAGAACCAAGGAACTGCTCAGCTCTGAGCAACATTTTGCCCTCTGGAAGGAGTAAAAAGGTTCCACCTGAAACCCTCCCTTGCAGCTGGACTGGATGATCCCTGTAGATCCCTTCCAACTGGAAGTGTTCTATTCCAATGTATAAATTCAGTTTCAGGTTGCCTTAAACTGGATCAAAATTTCCACAGCTCCCTCCATCGTGGCCCCGACCCAGCATGAGCTCCCCCTGTGTCCTGGTTTGGGCCAGGATAAAGGGGATTTTCTGTCTTGTACTTTTGCTTTTAGCTAAGTCTCTTGTAAGTAGTTGCACTTGCTGAAATGAACAGCAAGTTTCTCAGACAGTGTGTGTTTCTAGGACTGATAACACTTGATGTTTAGAGTTACTGCTGGAGACTGGTGTGCAGAGCCAAGGACACTGCTCAGCTCTGAGGAAAACATAAAGAGGTCCCACCTGCAGCCTCCTTTGGGGAGGAACAGACAAGATAAATGCCAGAACTGACCAAACAGAGTATTCCATCCCATACACCTCATACTCAGGATAAATTTGAGGGATCACCAGGGTCAAACCCCTTCCTGCTTCCCCTTCTTCCCCTGTCCCTGTTTGTTTTGGCATCCTGGGAGGATTCCATCCCTTCCTCTGCCTGTGCTCCTGATCCATGCCAGCCTGAATCTGTGTGTTCCTGCCTCCAGCTCCCAACTGCTGCTGACCCCAGGATTCCAGCCTGGACTTTCCCAGGGCTGCCCTGCAGCCTCAGTGGTGACGTGAGAGTTATTGGGGGAAAGGGGGGAGGAACCTGGGACCAATTTTCCTGTATATTTGTATAGATTTAGTAATTTTTCCTATTTATCATTACTGTTTCATTAAAGCTGTGTAGTTTAGTTTCCAACCATCAGTCTCTCCCCCTTATTCTCTCTCCTATCTTTATCAGGGAGCGGGATTAATACAGAGCATCTATTATTTAGTTTAATTGCCAGGCCAGTGTTAAACCCTGACACCAAAACTGCTAAAATGATCCTTGACACAACTCATAATGACCCAACCTGGGAGTAAACACAGCCCAGGGGACACCCCAGAATCTCATTCCCATGGGTGCACTGCAGTGTTCCCTCCACACACCCCAACATCCACATGGGAACCTCTGCTCCCCATCGTTGTCACCCTTGAGTCACAGCAAGAGGACAGACGTGGACATGAGTGACCTCCCTGGGAGAAGTCAGCAAACATTTGGATGTCCATCAGAGTTGCAGGAAAGGATAGAAAAATGCTAGAGGCTGATAGACCAGGGCTGTGTCCTACCTGCTATGATGGTTTTGCATCACCTCCATGGTGTGCCACCCCTCCCTGAAGAGGGGTAAGATGGGGAGCAGGCAATTTTCTGGGGAAGGCAGAGGACAGGGCAACCACATCATTTGCCTTAAAGCACTCAGGTGTTGATGGATGGTGCTGTGATATTTCTAGCCCAGAAAGCTGTATCAAGGGAATCAAGGGAAGTGCATCAAGGGAAGTGTAGCCAGAAGATCAAGGGAGGGGATTCTCCTCCTCTACTCTGCTCTCGTGAGACCCAACCTGGAGTTCTGTGTCCAGTTCTGGAGTCCCCATTACAAGAAAGATATGGATGTGCTGGAGTGTGTCCAGAGAAGGGCCAGGAGGATGCTCAGAGGGCTGGAGCAGCTCTGGTATGGGGACAGACTGAGAGAGTTGGGGTTATTCAGGCTGGAGAGGAGAAGGCTTTGAGGAGACCTTAGTGTGGCCTTCCAGGATCTGAAGGGGCTACAAGAAAGCTGGGGAGGGACTTCTTAGGATGTCAGGGAGTGATAGGACATGGGGGATTCAAACTAGAGGAGGGGAGGTTTAGATTGGAAGTTAGGAAGAAGTTCTTCCCCATGAGGGTGGTGAGACCCTGGCACAGGTTGCCCAAGGAAGCTGCCCCATCCCTGGCAGTGTCTCAGCCCAGGTTGGATGGGGCTTGGAGCACCCTGGGCTGGTGGGAGGTGTCCCTGCCCATGGCAGGGGGGTTGGAATGAGATGATCTTAAAGGTGCCTTCCAACCCTGAAAATTCTGTGAAAGTCTATACTGGTGCCTTCTAGCAGCACACTGCAAACCAGGAATCATGGGGATGGAGACAGTAGGAAATCAGCTTTTCTCTTCCATTCACCTCTGGATTCTCTTTTTTTCCTCACCAAGAACCTGCTCTCTTTTTTTTCCTTTAATTTTTGATTATTTTAAAAATTACTTTGATGCTACAGGGAGGAAGGGGCTGACTTGGAGAAGGAGCAGCACAGACAAATCCATCAACTTCAGCCTCGCCAGCGGGGAGGAGCGGAGCCAGGGAGCTGCTGAGTCCCAGCGTGGAAAGGAACAGCAGCAAGATGTCTCTACCTCGGGGGAGATCTCTGCATTTTGAGGGATGACAGAAGAGGCCTTCAGCCCCCCTGCTCCCTCCCTCCCTCCCGAATCCTCCTCACTCTCAGCATCCCCTCTCCACCTCCGCACCAACTCTCTCGTTTCCGTGACAACGCGCTTGGCTCACATGAGCCTCTCCACGCTGCAGCACTCACCCAAAAAACTCACTGTGTGGAAAACACAGCCTGTGGTGCCTGGGCATCCTACCTGGGATTTTTGCTGGGCTGCCATCAAGCCAATCCCCTTGGGCTGGGGGCTTGGAGGAAGCTCCAAACCGCAGTGGAATCTTGGAGAGGAGAGAAGCCTGCTAGGATGGGGATCATCTCCTGTGCTCCTAGGAAAAGATGGATGGTGAGAGCAGTTGGGATGCAGGAAAGGCAAAGTGGCAAAGCCTCGTGGTGCTTGGGGCTTGAGCTGATGCTAAGGTTACACCTCCCCATGAGAATAAACCCATGATGGAGTCTGACCTCCAGCCCTAATCATGTCCACATGATCCATCTTCTTCACCCTCCTAAGCAAAGTGGCTGCATCCCAACCACCTGGTGGGGATGGTCCCTGGCCCTGAGATGTTCCAGGGATGCTTTGGGTTAAGTCTGAGTTGGCCAGGGCTGAAACATCACTGGGGGTGGTGGTGGAAGTGTAAGGGTAGAGAAGATTGAACCCTGTCCCTTGTGTCCTGACCCTTCCAGGTACAATCATCAATCACTGAGCCATGGCAGGGTCTGGGCAAACCTGAGCACATCTCCTGGCAGCACTTTTAATTCCTCAGTGCCCTGGCTGATGTCAGGGCAGGTGCCTGAAGCCACAGTTGTGACTTTCATCAACAAATTAATTCAGATGGTGACTCAGACCCCAGTCATTTCCGTCGCTTGCCCTCTGATCCAGGAGACAGATTCAAATGCCAGCTACTTGGGCCCAAAAGCCATCAAGGACATGAATCCACCTCAGAGGACACAACTAGGAGTGTTGTGCTATGTCTAGAGAAGTGGTCACATGGTGGGAGAAAGGAGAAGAGAGGATTTCATAAAGTCATGGAATGGTTTGGGTTGGAAGGGACCCTAAAGATCATCTAGATCCAACCTTCCTCCCATGGGAAGGGACAATTCCCACCAGCCCAGGTTGCTCTGAGACATAAAGATTTAATTCCTACACCTGTACACTAAGAGCAGTTCTGCTGATCCTGCATAATGCAGGTCAGAAAATAATCAAATCATAAAATCATAGAATCATAAAATGGTTTGGGTTGGACCTTAAAGCTCATCCAGTTCCAACCCCCCTGCATGGGCAGGGACACCTCCCCCAGCCCAGGGGGCTCCAAGCCCCATCCAACCTGGGCTGAGACACTGCCAGGGATGGGGCAGCCACAACTTCCCTGGGAAACCTGGGCTCAGCACCTTCATAGTAAGAAATTCTTCCTGGGAGGAGCAATCAGGGAATTCATTCCCCACAATAAGTACAACTCATTTTGTTCTATTGCTAATAATCAGGAACCATGGCAGCCCTGTAACCTGGAGGGCAAAAAAACAGGTGAGGAAATGTCCCACTCTTGCAGGTCTTCTCCCCATCCAAGTCCTTGGCACCAGTGCCAGCAAGATGCAGGGAAGACTTTGTTTTACCAGTCCCTGGTAAATTCTTGGCCCCAACCAACACTCCCTGCCCTAAACTATCCCACCATACAGATCCTAAAGAGGACCCAGGACCAGCTGCTACATGGACAGGTTGTCCTGCTTGTTTCCAATCATCCATCCTCACAAGCATCACAGAAGCTGGGTAGGAAAGAGAAAGGGAGGCAGACAAAGAGAGGACACACAGTTCATCCTCCTCAAGGAAAAGATTGTCCCATGATTGTCCCTGCAAAAGACATAAGAGAGTTTGATGGACAACCCTGACCAACCTTCAGTGCAAAACTTGAAGCTTTTGGAAAATTCCTCACAGTGAGCCAGAAATCTTTGAGGCATCATTTTGAACTTCACTGTAGCAAACACATCAAGAGGAGTGGGGTAGGAGCAGAACATGTGGAAAGGGAGGTGAGATTCACACTCAGTATAAAGACATGATGAGAGGAGTGGGGATGTTGACTTATTTGTCTCATTCCCATTAATATGGGCAAACTTGATCTAAAGGCAAAATCCTTCTGGTTTCCAGTTAGGGCTCAAGGTTGGCAACCAGCAATGGGGAAGTTTTTAACCCTGCTGCCTGCCCTGGCCCATGGAAATCAATCAATGGAGGCAAAACCACAGCTCAGTGTCAACCTTGGGCCACCAGAGAGAGAGTTCATTAGCCCCCCTGCAGCTAATTATTGCCATGAGATCAAGTGTTTCATGCCTGTTGGAGCATGCCAACCATTGGATGGGAAGAGAAAGGGAGGGAAAAGGGAAAATGCATCACACTGTCACTGTTGAATTCCTTTTTCAAGGCTACTTCACCAGTGGCAGGAGAAAGGCAGGCTGGTGCCAAACCAGAAGACACAACCTCTCCCATTCTCAGGATGCTCCTCATCCCTTCTTCTCCTTCTCCATCCATTGAGCAGCCCTTGACCCAGAATATGGAAAAGATCAAGTGGCTTCCACATCTTCATGTTGAGGAATAAATGTTTCCATGGCCAAAAGGCTTTCCAGTTGAACAATTTGCAGAGCTTCCTCCCTGGAAATGTTGGAGCCCAGGTTGGATGGGGCTTGGAGCAACCTGGACTAATAGGAGATGTCCCTCCCCATTGCAGAGGGGTTAGAAATGAATGATCTTTAAGGTCCCTTCCAACCCAAAACCATTCTACTTTGCAGGTGGTGACCTATCCCAGTGTCCTGATAGATGCCATTTAATAAAAAATAATGACAGGGACACTGAGCTGCAGTGGGACAGGGGTAGGGGCTGCAGTGCTGAAGTCTTAGTGCTGCTGTTTTAACCCAATCAATGTCCCTTTGGCTACCAAGGAAGAGGCTCTCAGGAGGGTAACAACCAGGCCAGGGGAGATCTGCAGGACTTCAGCCTCCCATTCAGTGCTTTTCTGGGCAGAGGGTGGGATGAAGGGGGAGGAAATTAAACTGCAAATCCAGCTCGACCTTCCCTGGTGGTTCACAGGGAAAAGGAGTCTGACAAAAAAGCAGCTTGGCAGGTAAAAAAATTCCTTGGTTTGGGGCAAGTGGTCATGAGGCTGGCAGAGATGATGAAGCAAAGGAGGCAGAGCAAACCCAGGCCCAGTTCAGGAGGTAGAATAAGACAGAGAACATTGTCAAGAAGCAGAACTGACCTGGCCACCCTGATGGGCTGGAGGCAACAGCAAGAAGGAAGGGACATCAGTTGCACAGACATCAGCTGATCTAACATTAAAGGCAGTTCTCACATTTCTCTGCTGCCAACAAGCCCATTGCTGCATTGTGAAAGCCCCATTTCCCTTCCTCATTCAGTAGATCATGACTGAGAAAGTGATTTCTCAGGATGCAGATTAAAGCAGAACAGCAGAGAGCCCTCGGTGCAATTATAAAAAGGAAGTCATAAAAAATAGTAATTAAAAGTCGTATTTCTGCTGGGTAAATGCCTGGGCAGGGCTGGGAGCTGTTGAAGAGAAAGATGTCTGAAAGAGAGGATGCAGCAGAGGTAAAGATCACAGAATCCTGGAATCATTTTTGTTGGATACAATATTTAAGGTCAACAAACCCAACTGTTCATTCAGCACTTCCAAAGCCACCATCAAACCACGTCCCTCAGCCCCACATCTCCAGGGCTTTGAAATCCCTCCAGGGATGGGGACATCACCAGTGCCCTGGGCAGCCTGGGCCAGGGTCTGACAACCCTTTTGGGGAAGATGTTTTTCCCAATCTCCCATCTAGACTTCCCCTGGCACAACTTGAAGCCATTTCTTCTTGTCCTCTCAATTATTCTCTGGGAGAGGAGACCAAGCCCCCCTTACTCTTTCCAGGGATTTGTAGAGAAAAAGAAGGTCTCACCTCAGCTTTGCCCTTGTTGAACTTCATGTGGTGTTCAAAGCCACCATGATCCTAAGTGTCCCTTCCAACCCAATCCATTGTAGGATGAATCTTTCAGAAATGCTCAAAAAAAAAAAAAATCCCAAAACCAAACCCAAAGCCAACAACTCTAAAGCCCAGTGGGACTCTTTGCTTTCCTGCTGCTGACCCAACAATGATGTGGGATTCAGGAACTGAACAGAAGGAATGAGAATGGAGCAAAAGGAAATGGAAGTTGTAAGCAAAAACCAGATTAAAAACTAAATGGGTCTAAAGAGGCATTGGGGGGGGAAAGCAGGAGTGGGAGGGAACGGGACTGAGGGGGAGGGGGAAGACCAAGCAATCCCACAGCAGGAGCTGGAAATGGAATTCCTCTCCCCAACATGAAGCTGCTGCATTGGGTTGGGTCACACCAAAGAGCTTGAAGGAAAATTGGAATGAGAAGAGTGCAGGACAAGGTTCATGATCTGCACCATCCCACCCACGGCTGTGGTCCCCACATGGGCTGTGGGACAGGGACTGGGGTGCAGATTGAGGGAGGAGATTTGAGGGATGATGGAAAATGATGCATCTGGAAGAGGAAAATGTTTTTTTGTCCTATGTAAATGTTCCTGGAAGAAAGTGGAGATCTTCTTATGGAAAATAACTGCACTTCCCCCATAAAAAAAAAAAAGGAGGGTGCTTAGGCCAGCCCAGGATGAGCCTAGTGGGTGAGACACGTGTCTCAGGTGTGGAAGATGGAGGTGTAAATCCCTGCTACATTTCCTTCTCCATGGTGCAGATGATCAGGGTAGGTAGGACCTTCCAGAAGATCTGCTCTAGATGAAAAGAAATAGCACCTCTATCAAAATAGAAATTTTGATGTCTCCAATAGCATTTGACACATCACAACCTTCCTGCAGAAGAGCCATTTTATCCCCAAATCTCCCCCTGACTTTGTGCCATCAATGATTCATTCAGCAGTTGTGTTTGCTCTGAGTAGACCTGCAAGCCACGTGCTCCAAAAGCCCTTTATGGAGGGATGCTCAATATCCTGTTTCTGAGAATTCCCAAAAGCCCCCAGAGGATTCACCCACCTCAGAATTGAAGAGCTCTGCAACTGTTAGAAGAGGGAATATTTCCAGGGCCAACAACCTGATGAATTTCCAGCTCTTTTTCTTTTGCAAGCCAACAAATTTATTGGGATATTATTTTCAGACCAGGGTTGGACCAGATCAGGTGGCACAAGGGGCCTTCAGAAGAGCAGATGTGAGGGCCATGATCCTTGTACCTCTCCTGGAAACCCTGGAGAGTGCTAAAACAAAGGATTTCCTGGTGTGACTTCTCCTGATCCAAAATGCTGTGCTCACCTCCCTCAGTCTCTGAAAACACATCCTAACTATCACCTCTGCTCAGGAGCCAGGCTGAGAGAGTTGGGGGTGTTCAGCCTAGAGAGGAGAAGACCCCAGGGAGATCTTAGAGCACCTTGAAGTGCCTGAAGGGGCTCCAGGAAAGCTGGGGAGGGACTTTGGACAAGGGAATGGAGGGATGGGATGAGGGGGAAGGGTTTTAAGCTGGAAGAGGGGAGATTAGGGTTAGAAATTGGGAAAAAATTCTTTGCTCTGAGGGTGGTGAGACATTGGAACAGGTTGCCCCAAGGAAGCTGTGGCTGCCCCATCCCTGGCAGTGTCTCAGCCCAGGTTGGATGGGGCTTGGAGCACCCTGGGCTGTGGGAGGTGTCCCTGACCATGCAGGGGATTGGAACTGGATGAGCTTTAAGGTCCCTTCCAACCCAAACCCTTTTATAATTCTTTACAACATGAGATCATTTCCAGACCCCTCCCTGTGCTGCAATGCAGCGAAGAAAACAAATTATTGAGGGAGTGGAAGAGCAAAGCAAGGTTGGTTCCCAAGGAATGGTGGATTTTCCAGCATCCAACATAGCACAGACTCCAATGAAAGATTAAGCCAAGGTTGTGACAAGTCTCTTTAGGAGGTGTTTTTGCTGGACTTAAGAGGGTGCATGGTCTTGGGCTGACCTGAGGATAGGAATTGTTCCTTCCTCTCTGTCCCTGCGCCTGGTTGTGTGAAACTTGTAGGGTTTCCCCTCTGCCAAACTCGTATTTAAAGATGAACAAGGCACTGCTACACAGGTCTGGTTTCCTCAGGAAATCAAATTAAAAGTTTTGATAGTCACTCTGCTGAAAGACACTGCACAAAAGCAAACATGAAACCTTTGGAAACAGATTTTTGCACCACTGATGTGTAGACAGGCGTTTGGAATGTCTCTGAGGTGAGAAGACTTGACTTGAAAAGTTTCCTCCGGGCTCTAACACTTAAGAGGGGGAAAAAAATAAATAAGAGAATAAAAAATGGAATGTTGAAGATGTTTTTCTCTACTCGCCTGGTTTTAGGTGGTTTCTGAGGGGCTGATGTGTACCTGGAGAGCCTGAGATTGGCAATGCCATTGGAGAAGCTGCTAAATTTCAGCATGTGGAGGGAAGAGCTGTAGATCCCATCAGTGTGAGCTCCTCCATGGGCAGGGACACCTCCCCCAGCCCAGGTTGCTCCAAGCCCCATCCAACCTGGGCTGAGACACTGCCAGGGATGGGGCAGCCACAGCTTCTTTGGGCAACATGTTCCAAGGTCTCACAACCCTCAGAGCAAAGAATTTCTTCCTAATGTTTACAGATGGGACAGAAACTCTTCCAAGTGGCTCAGCACTCGTCTCTCAGGTGGTGGTGACCAAGTCGTCTCCCCACTGTCACCAAACCAACTCTGAGACCACCATGGGAAGGCTGAGAAGTGCTGTAGCACCATGCAGACCTTGTCTGGATCCATTTTTTCAGAGGTTTTTCTGTGTGTCTGAGCCAGCACCTTGTGTCCTCCTCCAAGAAGGGACCACAGCCCTGCCTGGCTTGCTTTGGGAGGAGGGGACAAGCAGGATGCCACCTTGTCTGAGTGTGCACTTCTGTGTTTACACATTTGTGCTCATGTCAACTTGAGCACGTGCATGAGGGCCTGGGTGCATGGATGTATGAAGTGGATTCTCCATCCCTGGAGATATTTCAAAAGAGCCTGGATGTGGCACTCAGTGCCATGGGCTGGGAACCACGGGGGGAGTGGATCAAGGGTTGGACTTGATGAGCTCTGAGGTCCCTTCCAACCCAGCCAGTTCTATGATTCTATGATTCTATGAAGTGTGCTAATGCATCCTGCGTGCCCCTTCTTGGGCAAGTTGGGGTTTGGGAGGGTGTTGTGAGGGAGGTGTATTCATGTGAAACCCCCACTGTAAGCCCCTCCACCC
This sequence comes from Heliangelus exortis, assembly GCF_036169615.1. Taxonomy (NCBI): domain Eukaryota; kingdom Metazoa; phylum Chordata; class Aves; order Apodiformes; family Trochilidae; genus Heliangelus; species Heliangelus exortis. The sequence continues at coordinate 111,825,295 of NC_092424.1, read as the reverse complement.
CAACAGATCCTCATGAGCATTCCAAAGGGACTGCCTGGTGTCTCTGGAGGTGGCCTGGCTATGGAGACAACAGCAGAGAGAAGGACTGAGGAACCAAGTGGGCAAAGGGATGCTCCAGTTGGTCCATCTGATGTGTCTCAACCATGCTTCATGAGCAAAACAGTTGTGGTGCTGGGTTTGGGGAGCTCCCTTGGCATCAACCCTCCCCAATTGGCTGGCCCAATGCTGGGGTCAGAGCTGGTGATTTTCTGTTATCTATCTCTTAACTTTTCTTCTCCTACTTTCTCTTTTCCTCTTTCCTAAAATCATTAAGTAACACAATTTTTTTCCCAGGTTATGCAGTGTGAACACCCGTGTCTTGTGACTGTTGTGATTTAAATAATCAGCCTTTATGACTGTGCAGCCTGAGATTATAGAATAATCAAAGTATCAGATTTTATTCCTGCTATGGTTCTAATAAAATCATGGAATCAGAATAATTTTGGTTGGAAGGGACCTCCAGAGGTCATTTGGTCCAACCCTCAGTTTCACCTTAAACATCCCATTTAGATTACACCACATGAATACACACTCAGGAGACCAGATTTGTGCTAATTTTCCTTAAATTTACACGGATATTTTTTCAGTTTCAGTGAAAAATCTTATTTATAAGTCATTAATATTCAGGCAGAAAACCTTTACTATTTTCATAGAATCATATCATGTTTTGGATTGGAAAGGACCTTAAAGCTCATCCAGTTCCAACCCCCTGCATGGGCAGGGACACCTCCCCCAGCCCAGGGTGCTCCAAGCCCCATCCAACCTGGGCTGAGACACTGCCAGGGATGGGGCAGCAACAACCTCCCTGCTCAACCTATTCCATCATCTTACTACCCTCATGGTGGAGAATTTCTTCCTGATTTCTAACCTCAATCTCCCCTCTTTCAGTGTAAAACCATCACCTCTTGTCCTGTCACTGCCCTCTCCAGTGAAAAGTCCCTCCCCAGCTTTCTTGGAGCTCCTTCAGGCACTGGAAGGTGCTCTGAGGTCTCCCCAGAGTTTTCTCCTCTCCAGGTTGAACACCCCCAACTCTCACCCTGGCTCAGAGCAGAGCTGCTCCAGCCCTTGGATCATCTTTGTGACCCCTTCTCTGGACCCTCTCTGCATCTTTCCTGTGTTGGAGCTCCAGAGCTGTAGGCTTTGTTCAGATACAGACATTGAGTCTCCTTTCACCTTAATCTGATCAAGGGGTATCTGACTGTTGAGTATTTTTCTCAGACTGTATCAGCTCAGCCACTCTCCCCAGAAGGGCCAGGGCTGACACCGTAAGGGTGGTTCCAGCTGCACCTCTGAGAAGGAGTTCAGAAAGCAAAAGGGTCCAATCAGTGTCACCCTGGGGCCCTAACTGGGCCCCAGAACCACGGAACGTGAGGGCTTGGAAGGGACCTCAAGAGATCATCAAGTCCAAACCCCTGCCAAAGCAGGACCACAGGAACAGATCCAGAGGGGTTTTGAATGTCTCTGGAGAAGGAGACTCCACAACCTCTCTGGGCATCCTGTCCCAGTGCTCCATCACCCTCCAAGTGAAAAAGCTTTTCCTTATGTTTACACAGAACCCCCAATGCTCCAACTTGCACCCATCACCCCCTGTCCCATCATTGGACATCACAGAGAAGACCCTGGCTCCATCCTCCTGACACCCTTTATATATTTATTTATTTATATATAATATAAATATTATTATTATTTATATATAATATTTATGTTTATATTTGGGAGGTGTGTGTAGCACACCCAAGCAACGAGTGTGCACACAGAGGGACAAAGAGGAGGAAGTGTCTTTGGGGGATGAGTGTGCTCTGCCTCTGTTTGCCCCCAGGGTCTCTTTGCCCCCCAGAGGGTGCAGCAGCATCCACGTCTGAGTCCAAGGGGATGTGGGAAGAACAGATCCAAGCAAAGCTTTTCCATGCTGTTCCCCATCTCTCTCTGCAGAGCTGGGCTGAATGGTGGCCAGGCCAGGCTGACCTGCACCAGGAGAGCTATGAACCAAAAGTCACAGGAGTTGGCTGTGACTCATCACCTCCCATCTGAACGAACTGTTGATCCCATTGATAAAAAAAAAAACCCAAAAACCTGGGAGGGTTTGGGCACCCAGCCAAATCCTTCCACTTTCATTCATGGAAAAGAGGGCCAGGGAGGGAATCAGGCTGGGCTCAGGTCCAGGGAACAGAAGCAGCTCTGGCTATTGCACGGCATCCTCTGATAGCCATGGATGGAGGCCAGAGGCATGGGCAGGAGCTGGGAGCTGGAGCCATCACCATGCAAAGAGGTCCCAGCCAGAAAACAGCAAGGCAGAGGTGTCCTGGGCCAGGAATAAACCTCAGGGAGGTAGAGAAGCAGACCCTACCATAAAATTCTGCCCTGTGTCCTTCTGCCCTTGTGCAAAACCCTCCGACGGCCCCGTTAATCCAAGCAGTGGTTTTCCCAGTGGATTTTGGAGCCCAGCTCCACTCCTACACGCCAGAAGCAAGCAAGATCCTGACAGTGAGACAGGGAAGGACAAGGAAGAGGCAGCTGTGGGTGTTGTGGGATGCCCAGGATGCAAATATCCCTCGTGCAATCTCTTGTGCATTCACACTTTTGTGTCTGCCCATGCTCTCCTGGATGCCTCCAGTGCTGGGAATGACATCTGATAATTCCTTGCAGCTTTTTCTAATTGCTGCTAGAGAGGAGGAGAAGCACCTGGAGCAGCCAGCCCATCCATCCCTTATGAATGAATCCTTCAAGCCCCATTTTTTGTTCAGCAGATCATGGAGAGAAGGCTCCTGCAGGGTGGGGCAGGCAGATGAACCACCCCATGGCCTGGAGCACATCAGAGCCATGAGGACTGGGGGAAAACCTGGAAATAGCAACCTCTAGGTCAGTACCTAGGCCACCAGACTATTAGTTCAGAGAAACCATTCCATCTGCAATGGGTTTGTGGGTCTTTGGGGTTTTTTTTGGCTGCGCTGGTGTTTTCCAGCAGGGAAATAAAAAATGTGACTTGAGAAATCCCTGGTCAGCTTTTTCAGAGCACAACACCAACAGGGTCACTGAAGGAATGAGATGCTTGGAAAAGGGCTGAAAAGGCAGGAAACCCTCCCAGTTGGCTCAGGTGGTGCTGGACATGCTGCTCTGAGCCATCAGCAAGGACCTAAAGTGTGACTGCTCCAGGCAGAGATCTGCTGGTGCAACTTTGTGCAGAGCTGCTCTCCACCTACTCTGTTGGAAGGGCTGTTTATTTTAAACCCAGGACATTAAACCCAGAGGTTGACCACACACACTCAGCAATGCTCAAGGAGCTGAGCAAACAATCAGTTCAAGCAGGGTTGGGCTCCCTTTGTCAGGGGGAAACTTTTTCACATCTCAGATGCAAGCAGAAAGAGCTCAGCTCATGTCCCAGGGGTTAAATGCAGCATCTTCTGTCCACAGCACAGAAACTTCTCAATGGGTTTCTTTTTAAGTGTCAGGTCAGGAGCCCTGACTGCCAACCCTATAACATTTTTAAGCTGTGGGGATAAGAACTGAATCACAATCCCCTCTCAGAAGGCAAAGCGTGGAGGACCCAGGACTGAACACATCCTGGTTTTTACTGATAGCATCTCCAGGTCTTATGGATGAACTGCAGAGAGTGACAACTTGTCAAGGACAAAAGACTATTCAATATGACCCCACCTGGACTTTGATCCCCAGCCAAAAGTGTTGTAAGAAAGAGAGAGATGACAGCTGGTTGGCTTTAAAAGCTGCAGCAGTGGCTTAAGTCAGTCCAACCCCCGGACAAGTGTTGGATTAGTCTCACTCCACTGCTTTAATGTGTCTGGAAAGGTTAAGTGCTGATTCCTGAAGGTGTTAACCATGCCACGTGGCTGTGCTGGAGGGGAGAATAGAAATGATAGCTTGAAAGCAAGCAAAAGGCAAATTCCATGTGTTTATGAAGACCCTTCTGAAGAGAGAGAGGGGTTGGTACAGTGCCCAGGAGGTAACGGGACTCAATCCCCCCACCCACTTGGTGTGGATTTTACCAAATCCCACAGGAGGTAACTTCAGAAAACTTGAGCCTGACTCAAGATAGACGTGCAACAGGAAGAGCAAAACACCTACAGAGACCCCAACCCCACTACCAAACCCTTGGAGGGTGACCCACACCATCCCCTCACTTCACCTCCAAACCTTGCTGCAGAATTCAGGGGAGCACCTGCCTGAGGGCTGCTGAGTGCCTACATCCAGCTGAGGGGAAAATGAACACTTGCCCTGCATATTGTACCATTTGTCACGAGTTCCTGTGCACGAGGGAAGTTGAGCCCTGTGTTGTGCTCAGCCCACACAAGGAATCCCATTGAGAGCCCGAGTTACTCAGGCAGGGAAATTCAAGCAAAGTGAGGATGTGTGGGTAGCTTGCACAGTGCTTTTAAGGTAACATTGGAGGTTGCCATCCAATTTTTTTTTTTTTCCCCTCTTGGAACACACTGAGCAATTTTCTCCCTCTTGCAATGCTTTCATATTTTTTTTTAATTTTTTTTTTTTTTTCAGTGGGGGGGGGTTGGGGCTTTTTTAGTTTTTAAATCCAAATCCACATTACAGAGAAAAGTGGCAAGGAGCTGTAATTGTAGAGGAGGGGAGGTAATGCAGAGAAGGGAGAGGAGGCAGCTGTATTGACCATCTGCCATACCACTAAAAACACCCACTTAACTATCTGTTTACAAATCAAGTTGCCTGTGTCAGTAGAAACAGAGGCACTTGCTTCAGAAGGATCAGATGATTGGCTGCCAACACGCTGAGTTTATTAGGTAGCAGACTAGGTCTTTGTGAAAATGTGTGGTAGGAGGAATAAAACCAAAAGGAAATGTTGAGAGGCACAGGATAGAAAAAAACAGCACCTGCAAGGAGATGCAAAGAGTGCTCACCCCTGAGCCAGTGCCTGTTGCTAGAGGAATCCTAAACTTTCTTAAACACCAGGTGGATCTTAAAAAAAACCCACAACGCACCCAGCTCCAGCTTTGTCTCTCACTTACCAAGGACTGTGTTCAGGAATGCTGCAAGGCCACACAGATATCTCATGGCTGCCTCACAATGTTGTTAGGAAAACTATTATTCTATAAAGAAACTGAAATTCCCAGTTATTTTAATATTTCACAGAATCCCAGACTGGTTTGGGTTGGAAGGAACTTTAAAGATCATCTCATTTCAATGCCCCTGCATGGTCAGGGACACCTCCCCCAGCCCAGGGTGCTCCAAGCCCCATCCAACCTGGGCTGAGACACTGCCAGGGATGGGGAAGCCACAGCTTCTCTGGGAAACCTGGGGCAGGGGCTCAGCACCCTCACAGCAAAGAATTTCTTCACAATATCTCATCTCAATCTCAATTTTAAAACCCTTTCCTCTCGTTCCATCCCTCCAGGCCCTTGTCCAAAGTCCCTCCCCAGCTTTCCTGAAGCTCCTTCAGGCACTGGAAGGTGCTCTGAGGTCTCCCCAGAGCCTTCTCCAGGCTGAACAACCCCAATTTTTTCAGCCTGGCTCCAGATCAGAGCTGCTCCAGCCCTCTGATCATCTCTGTGGCTTCCTCTGGAATTACTCCCACAGGTCCTTGTCCTTCTTAGAGTCACCACAACCAAATGCAGCACTCAGGTGAAGGACCAGAGGGGTGATTTCCAGGTGAGAGCATCTTCCTTGCCAACCTTCCCCCTTCGGAGAGATTCTGCTACACCCTCACTGCAGAGGAGCTCAAATGCCTATCAGACAGCATTGCTTGGAATCCACCTCAATTTTATACAGAAATATCAAACACCTCCCCCCAAAACACCTTCTGGAGGTGTGGTTAATCACAGCAGGGCTAATGAAGCATCCTGACCCCTAAGCTGTCCAGTGATGGCTCTCAAATGCCTAATGGTGCAGACAGAGTTGTAAAGATGTAAAGATGTAAAGATGTACTGGTAGCTGATTTGGGGTTCTATTTTCATCCTGGCTTGGGAAACAGGTGCAGGAGCAGCTGCATTTTGGGAAGTCTGTACACACAGCTGAGGCTGCCACAGTTTTGACAATCAGGGGCTGTGGATTTCTGACAGAGCCACTTCTGAGATGATGCCCTTCAGAGAATGGAAGTGGGGTTTCCAGGAATTACCTCCCCATCCCTTTTCCATCCTGAAAAGGGTTTTGGGGTAACAGCAATGCTAGGGTAATCCAGCAATAATGTCCTGTAGTTACCTGGAAGAAAGAATCATAGAATCATAGAATCCTAGAGGTTGGAAGGGACCTGGAAAGATCATCTAGTCCAACCCCCCCTGCCAGAGCAGGGCCCCCTAGAGTACATCCCCTAGGAACGTGTCCAGGTGGGTTTTGAATGTCTCCAGTGAAGGAGACTCCACAACCCCCCTGGGCAGCCTGTTCCAGGGCTCCGTCACCCTTACAGTAAAAAAATTTTTTCTGATATTCAACTTGAACCTCCTATGCTCCAATTTACACCCATTACCCCTTGTCCTATCACTGGTCGCCACTGAAAGAAAGCTTTTGTCTGATCACAGAATTCATGGGATTGGACTTTGGGGAGCAGTGTAGGCAGAAGCAGTGCACTGACTTCTCTCAACTCCAGTTCTGGGTTCCTACAAAATAGGAAGCCAGGTGCTTGCTGAGTTAAAAACATCATCATAGTCAAAAAGTCCCAAGGGAAAGACATTTTAGGTGCCAGATATCAGTCAGTGAACCCTTGAAAGCATTCCCCTGCCTCCCAGCTTGGCCACTGCTGGGCACAGGTGGCAAGAAGTGGAAATGAGGTGTAAGAATAGCACTTAGAGGAGCCATTTGTCCTCTCCTGAGGTGGCAGAGTGCTATGGACACCTTTGTCTCCTGTGCCATGCCATCAGGACAGGACAGTCCCTGGGCTGCAACCTTTGGCTCCAGCTCTTCACCAAAGGGGTCCCCAGTTGTGGGTCAACAAGTGGCCATGACATTGATGTCCAAGGCAACCACCACTGGTGTAGAACAACACCAGGGTCAGTCAGTTTACACCTCTTTACACCCCTGGGATATCTGACTCGTGTTCCAGCTTAGCCACAAGCAGGGGGCAAAATGGGACAGTGAAAACATGGGTAAGGATATTTAGAAATGTAAAGGCAGGTGGCACAGGTCCATCCTACCTCCTGAAGTTCTTCCTGACCTGTCTGCAGCCACTGCCCATTTCAGACCACAAAAAATCTCAGCCATGTGGCAAAGATCTTCTCCCTGACAAGCAGTCCCACCAGTGGCCCATCACACCTCTTCAGGAAAGCCCTGCCTGGATTTCCTCCCCTATAGGGGAGTTTTCCCCTGCTGAGGAGCCCAAGGAAGAAAATGTCACACAGGCAGAGTGATTTTTTAAGCTCCAGCAGTGGCAGTGAGGAGGTCATCCCTCTCCTGCTGCCTGCAGTATCACAAGCCTGTGTGATAGCCAGATCCAGGCAGGTACCAGCCATGCATCTCCTGCAGGAGACAATATTCCCTCTCCCTTTCAACAACTTCATCAGATGAGGGAAGTGAAAAGAGCAGCCCCTGCCCATCAGCTGCTAATGCTCACTCCAAAGATGAAAACATTCCACATGAAACCAGATCTTAGGGAATAGGTTTTTTGGGTTTTGTTTTATTTTTTGGTTTGCTGTTGTTTGGGGTTTTTTTCTTTTTTTTTAATTATTATTATTCTCTCTCTCACTTGATTCTCTTCCCTTTTTAATTCCCTCCTTTGCCTCCCAGGCCTTGATGGAGTCACTGACTGATGACTACAGGGTTAAATTGCCTCTGGTTAAATCAAACACAGCTTCAAGCAAGGTGTGACTGGCTGGGAGCAGTTCAGGAGTGATGAGGAAAGAGAGAACAGGCAATGCTCATTTGATGAGTTGAGGGAACCACACTCTTGGAGTGATGGAGAGAAGAAGAAAAATATCCTTGTGCTAGTTCTGCCTGTCACCTGGCACAACAGAGACACTCACAGTGAGGGTTCAGATAACTTGGTTTGGAATGCTGGTGCAGGACAGAGGAGGATGCTCACAGGACCAAGGACTTGTAGAAGTGACAATATCTTCTCCTAGGAGCAAAGACACTATCTTGTGCTGTGTCTTCTCAAACTGAAGGCCAAGATATGCATGAAAAAAACAAAGCCCAACGCCTCCTACTACCCAGCCTCTGTCTCTACAGGAATAAATCAGTGGAAATGGCAGGCAGGGGAATTGTTTTTCTTAGTGGCAGCTGCTTCTTCAGTGGCTGAACCAGCACTATGCAGCTGTGCACATGGGTGAACACCATGGCATGCCCAGCACTGGGGGCACCAGTGTTACTGGTGCTGAATGGCAAAGCAGCCACTGCAGGATGCTCAGGATGGCCAAACCTGAGCTGAGTTTTCCTCAAGGTCAGCTCCTGCCTCTGCTCCCACCAGGTGAAGCTCCTTGAAAAAGCTGGAGCACTCCTCCTGCTCTGCTTTGTGCCACTTCACATCAGCATCAGTGCCACTCAGCTCAGCAAAGTCTGGCTCTTCATCAGCCCAGCTGGGCTGGTTGTCCCCCTTATGCAGATGAACACTAAACACATGCTGTGAGCAGCACTGGGAATCAGTCCTCCACTTCTAAGCATCCCTTTAGATTGGATATTAAGAAAAACTTCTTCCCTAAAAAGCTTTCCAGGCCCTGGCCCAGGCTGCCCAGGGCAGGAGTGGAGTCCCCATCCCTGGAGGGATTTCAAACCTGGGGAGATGTGGTGCTGAGGGACATGGGGCAGTGATGGACTTGTTGGTGTTGGGTTAACTGTTGGACTCAACGACCTTAAAGGCCTTTTACAACCCCAATGATTCTAAGATTCCATGATTTTGGTTAACACAGAAAGCTGGGGAGATGGAGAAAGGGGTGATTTTAGGAGCTACGTGGTCTGCTACGCATCAGGTATGAGTCAGGCTCCCCAGAGTGAATCCTGCATTTGTATGGATGCATCCTCAGAGGTGGAGCTCGTTGCCTTGGAGGTGAGATGGATTTTCCACCACAGTTCTCAAGTCACACAGCAGTTGTGATGCTGTCTCTGGGCCATTATCAGCTCCTTAGAGCCCAAACACTTCTTCTCCCAGGACTGTGTGGAGCCTTCTGTATGCCGGGCACTATCAGTTGCTACCACATAAGTTGAATATTCAAGAAATATTCAAACTGGGGTCACAAACCCAAACTTCTCTGGACTGCACAAGCTGAAACAAATTGCATAACATCTCCATATTGATAAAAAGCTCAACATGAGCCAACAATGTGTTCTGGCAGCCCAGAAACCAACTGTGTCCTGGGCTGCATCACCAGCAACATGACCAGAAGGAATTTTGTCTCCCTCTGATCCACTCTGGGAAGACACTATGTGGAATATCCTGTTACTAGTTCTGGGGTCCCCAGCACAAGAAGGACTTGGAGCTGTTGGAGCAAGTCCAAAGGAAGCCACAAAGATGATCCAAGGGCTGGAGCAGCTCTGGAGCCAGGCTGAGAGAGTTGGGGGTGTTCAGCCTGGAGAAGAGAAGGCTGTGGGGAGACTGTAGAGAACCTTCCAGTCCTTAAAACGGGCTCTATAGAAGCTGGGGAGGACTTTGGACAAGGATGGGATGAGAGGGAAGGGTTTCCAGCTGCAAGAGGGGAGATGGAGAGGAGATGGGAGGGAGAAATTCTTTGCTGTGAGGGTGCTGAGCCCCTGATCCAGGTTTCCCAGAGAAGCTGTGGCTGCCCCATCCCTGGCAGTGTCTCAGCCCAGGTTGGATGGGTCCTTGGAACAATCTGCTCTATGGGAGGGGTCCCTGCCATCATTGAAATGATGAACTTTAAAGTCCTTTCCCACGGATACTGTTCAATGATTCTAACTGAATTGCTTCTGGTTCCTGACCTTGATTTGCCTACCCCAAACCAGGAACTTATTTTTTCCAGAAGGTGCCTCTTTTGTTGTTGTTTCCAGAGTATGTGGATCCTGTGGGATTCCAGCAGGACAAGACCAAGACCAAGTGCAAGGTCCTGCATCTGGGTCGGGGCAATCCCAAGCACTGACAGAGGCTGAGCAGTGACTGCCTTGAGAGCAGCCCTGGGGAAAAGGACTTGGGGGTGCTGGGGAATGAGAAGCTCAACCTGAGCCATCAGTGCACACTTGGAGCCCAGAAAGGCAACCAGATCCTTGGCTGCATCAAGGGAAGTGTGGCCAGAAGATCAAGGGAGGGGATTCTCCTCCTCTACTCTGCTCTCGTGAGACTCAACCTGGAGTTCTGTGTCCAGTTCTGGAGTCCCTATTACAGGACAGACATGGATGTGCTGGAGTGTGTCCAGAGAAGGGCCAGGAGGATGATCAGAGGGCTGGAGCAGCTCTGGTATGGGGACAGACTGAGAGAGTTGGGGTTATTCAGGCTGGAGAGGAGAAGGCTCTGAGGAGACCTTAGTGTGGCCTTCCAGGATCTGAAGGGGCTACAAGAAAGCTGGGGAGGGACTTTTTAGGATGTCAGGGAGTGATAGGACATGGGGGAATGGATTCAAACTAGAGGAGGGGAGGTTTAGATTGGAAGTTAGGAAGAAGTTCTTCCCCATGAGGGTGGTGAGACCCTGGCACAGGTTGCCCAGAGAGGTGGTGGAAGCCCCATCCATCCCTGGAAGTTTTTAAGGCCAGGCTGGAGAGGGCTCTGAGCAACCTGAGCTGGTGGGAGGTGTCCCTGCCCATGGCAGGGGGGTTGGAATGAGATGATCTTTAAGGTCCCTTCCAACCCTGAAAATTCTATGATGACAAAGGAGTCCCATGCCTCAGTTTCTCCTGTGTTTTGACTGCCAGTGTTCTAATCCTGGTGCTCTGTCTCCTTGGGTGCATACACAGAAAGTGCTGGATGCTGGAGTATGTCACGGGTTTCCCAGGGACAGGTGGCAGCTGCTGGGGTTTAGTTTTCTCATTAATAGTCCCTAAAACTTGCAGACACCTGGCAAAGGGCAGCTTCCCTTCCGCAGCCTGAGAAGGGAATGCACAAATCCAACGCCTCCAGGACATGTGTCCCATGTCCCTGCTAGGAAATAATATGGGCCATGGCCAGTTCTCTGAGGGCAAGCAGCATGGCTCAGCTCACATCCATATGGCTAAGCTCACCCAGCCTCCAAAAACAGTCTGGCATCGTGCAGGTTGGAAAGCATCCACGCTAAAACCCTCAAGCAGGACCAAATCTTGTCTGGGAGAAGGAGAGTTGGTCTGGGTCAAAAGCAGGTTTAGGATCATGGTAAGAATTTAGTGGTATGGAGGAGCCAGGATTCAGCCTTGGGCCCTTCCCCTGGGTTGGTTTGTTAGTGCAAAATATGGAGATGTCTCCAAATATAAAAATGTGGCCCTGGTGAGCTCTCAGGCTCCACACACAGACCATGACTGCAAGGATCCACCCCTCTGGGCTGGCTACATCCATGGACACCAAACAGTACCTAAAAAACAGCATTCCAGACAGCTTTATCCAGTGTCCAGGTGCTGGAAGGGTTTAATTTGCAAGTACTCTCACTACCTGGGAGCATTTCCCCATGTCCCCACCTCCCTGCCTGCTGTTTCCCAGAAAACATTTGCAGAACCAGACCCCTGCACTCTTGCATCCCACAGGAAGTTGAAGGAAAAAGCAGTTGTGATCCACACCCATGGGATGGTTGTCCATTCCAAGATGTCCTAATCCTGAAGAAATGAGACACACAAGTAAGGTAGGACAGGGGGAATACACCAGGACTGAGTCCATGGAAGAGCTGTATCTGAAAGGCTCTGCTGGAGGCTGCTCCTGGGGGGGGGGATGCTGGTGCTGGATGAGGTCCAGTCTTTGGTTCTCCATTGCAAAACCATCTCATGGGCAGAAAACAGTAAAGAACAAGGAGAGGGGAGAGATCAGAAATTTTAAGATCACAGAATGGGTTGGGTTGGAAAGGACTTTAAGGATCATCCAGTTCCAACCCCTCTGCCATGGGCAAGGACACCTCCCCCAGCCCAGGGTGCTCCAAGCCCCATCCAACCTGGGCTGAGACACTGCCAGGGATGGGGCAGCCACAGCTTCTCTGGGAAACCTGGGCCAGGGGCTCAGCACCTTCACAGGAAAGAATTTCTTCCTAAGCTTTCATCTCCATCTACTCTTCCAGCTTCCTCCTGAGTCAACAAACATTCTTCCTTCTGCTGTTGTAAAAAACAGTCAAAAATATGCCTGGGTCTCAGCCTTCAACCTGTTTACCATTATCTACACTACTGTATTATTTTGTGAGTTGGGAGCAGTCAGCTGGTGAGAAGAATACATTTTCCCTTCAGTGGTTCTGAGAGTGGTAACTTCTCTGTTTAGCTGAAGTTTTGGAGAGAAAAAAAATAATTTTGGAGAAAAAACCCAAACCAGCACAAACCAACCAGTATCAGGCTTCGGTTTCATCTTCACAAATGGCTTTTTGACTGCTCCAATTCATAACTGTGCCCAGCCAAAACAAAACCACTGTCAGACTCTGAAGATAAATCCTACTCTAGTCAAGCCTGCAAGCCTCAGATATTCCAAGATGGGAATTACAAGATATGGTGCTGTGCTGAGACCTTCCCTGGCTCTAACCAGAGTGGCTGAAGGCTCTTATGAGTGCAGCTGTATTAAAATAAATCTTCACCTGACTTCAACTTACACCAGGCAGGGCTGCCTGACTAAAAGAAAGATGGAGAGAGCCTATTTATGAGGGTGTGTAGTGACAGGACCTTCTCACTCTCTCCAATTCCCTGAAAGAAGGTTGGAGCCTGGGGAGGTCAGTCTCTTCTCCCAAGAACAAGCAATTGGACAAGAAATGGCCCCAAATTTCACCAGGGGAGCTTTAGATTGGATATTAGGAGAAATGTCTTCACCAAAAGGGTCATCAGGCCCAGGGAAGTGGCCAAGTCCTCATTTCTGAGGGGATTTTAAGGCTGTGGAGATGTGGTGATGAGTGGTGGACTTGACAGTGCTGGGTTAACAGGTGGAGTTGATCTTAAGGGTTGGACTTGATGATCTCTGAGGTCCCTTCCAACCCAGCCAATTCTATGATTCTATGATTCTATCTTAAAGGTCTTTTCCAACCAAAATGATCTGATGATTCTAAAACTTCTTGTTCCCATCCTCTGTGGCTCTGCAACGAGAGCTTCAGCTGTGTGAACCTTACAGCTTTAGTTCTGTGGTCTTCTGCCTCCTGGATCCACAACACATCTGAAAGGCTTCAAATCAATCCTGAAGGGACATTTATTGTTTCAGCGTTCACATTTGCATTTTTAACCTCCTTGAAGAGTTCCCAAGGATAGCCAGAGGAGGGAAACTATTTTAAGTGCACGAAACAGATGAAAAATAAAAGCCACAAATTTAGCACTTAGTGCATTTAGCGGGCTGGCAAGTGTTTGATCTGATCCTCAGGTTGGAAAGGGTTGGATTTTCTTGAACAGAAGCTGAACAGCATCATCCTCCCAAATCAAATTTCAGCCTCCAGTGCCACCACGTCTCAGGCCGTGGTTTCTGAAGATGTTTTGGAAGAGCTGGGAGCAGGCGCCCACCCTCTGCGTTGGGTGAGAACACACTCAGCAAAAGCACAACCACATCAACCTGATTAAGAGCAGCAGTGCCAGAAGATCATCAGTGCATGCTGGCAAAACAAACAGCATCCACTTTGAGGAGCTGAGGGATGGATGAGCAGCCCATGCAGAAAGATGTTGGGTGCTTTTCGCACGCGATCTTTTTTTTTTTTTTTTTTCCTTCTGCTAGGTAAGTGCTGTCAACCCTATAGCTCTGGAAACAACAAAAGGAGGTGAGAAGCATCCCCAAAGGCACCCAGGAGGTTTGATGCTGTGCAGGGAATGGACTCCAGCCAAGTGTTTCTAAATCAGAGGGCAGTGAGGGACACTGAAGTGATGGGAAGGAACAGCCCCTTCTAAGCTTCCTCACAACCTACTGACAGAGCCACTTCTTCTGCTCCAGTGCTTGGGTGCTACGTGGTGGCTTTTGGAGATTAAGACCTCAATCCTCCCTTTCCAAAGGCTCTTCTGAATTTTGAAGTGGAGTCTGGTGCAAGTTTCTAAAATGTTTCACAGAAATTATTTGTACACCCACTCTACACCCACCAGCCTGGGGCTCAGCTCCAGGTGATCTCAATGCAGGTGCCTGTCTGTAGGTATCCCCAGTTCCACCACAGCCATGGAAGTCCTTGCTCCTAAAGTCAGAAAGGCTGGGAAAGTCATTCAGCTCTCCCTAAAACAGATGTCTGCTCCAGGACAGTTGGATTGCTCTCTCCAAGCTTCTCTGTGCTCATCTCTTGCCCACAGGGAGGAATCCAGACTGGGACACCCCAGGGTATTTCCCCTAAGCTTCAGCTGCTGATTCAGAGAAACTCTGTGGTCTCACAGGCTGTGTCATGTTTGCCAGTCCTGTGCATCTTCCTGCAGAAGAATAATCCTTCTATCAGGCTGCAATATTATTTTGGAGCAGTGACCACCTAGTAAGGATGTGCAGCAACTTCATAATTTCAGCTGCAGGCTCTGGGTACTATTGCAACACCACCTCTGGGAGGGAGGGCAGGCAAAAAAGTGACTGTGGGTGTGCACATGCTGGGGAGCATCAAGATGGTGTGTGGGATGTGCTTTCCTTTTGTTGGTCAGGTTGACTCTGTGGTTGTTGTTGCTCCAGCTGTGATTAATTCTGCAAACCTTTTGGGGGGATGCTAACATTTTTATTACTCTACTGCTAAAAAGGGAGGTTAATTATTCCCTCCTTTCTCTTGGAGGTGCTGGCTGTCCTGGTCTGGTTGTAGCCATGGCAGGATGGGATGGAAAAGCCACTGCTAAGAGGGCAGAGCCACAAATGGTGTCTGTGCACTGGATCTGGAGCAAGGGGAGCACCAAGTTCAACCCTTGGGTTCAATCAATCCAAGGTCTCCTTGCAATTACCCAGGAAAGGGAGACCTTGACCCCCCAGGCTCAAAGCACAGCAGTCTCCCTGTTGGTGTCTTCAAACCCATGGGGAAACAAGGGGTGCTTCCAGCTGGCACCCCAAACCCTCCAGCTGATGGCTTTGGGGTCATCTGGTCTCACCCTGTTCTGTCACAGGATCATAGAATAGTTTGGGTTGGAAGGCACCTTGAATCTCATCTAATCCAACTTCCTCCTCTAGACCCTTCCTCTGAACTCTGCCCCATTCCAGCCTGGACTCATACTGGGGAAACCTGAAAAAAAGTGCCATTTTCCAGCAAGGTCTCCAAGATCTAACGGGATCAACCTGGCCTCTATTAGAGACACTTCTGATCCCCCCTCCTTCCCCTTCCATACTATATTTTCCAACTTGCTATCAGGCCATGCTTGAATTTGCTTTCCTTCTGCCATTTCTAGGATCAGCCACTGTATCTTGGTAGAAATCCCTGCACTGAGTCCCCAGGTTGTCCTGGGATCAGCGAGGCTTTCCTGGTGACCCTTCTCTCTACATCCATGGCAGTGGATGCTGCCTCCACCAGGGAGTAGGGTTGGAGCCTCCTACTCTTTGTTTCAGGGGAGTCTGAACTTGTGCAGACACTGGGGTTTAACTTCTCTGTCCTGGTGAAGCAGAAGTGCCCATCCTGAGCTCCTGGAGCACGCAGACTGTCTCAGAAAAGATGTATTTTCCAAGGAGGGATCTTTAGGAAAACGAGATATTTGATGAAAAGCTATCCCCTTCTTTCCCCTCCCAATTATTTTTTAAGTGCTACTAGACATGAAATAAAGCATTTTTATTAAAATGTCAGAAAGCAAACAAAAAAAAAGCTGAAGAGATATTCCACACCAAAGCCAAAATCAACCCTGAAAAATTACTAAAGCAGAAGAGTTAACTCCCAGACTGTAATTTCTTTCATAGGGAGACAACAAAGCCTCTGGAGCTCTCTGTGCAGAGGGGCTACAGCAAAGTCTGGCATAAAATGATTTCATTTTATTGGTTTTGCTTCAGAATAACAACAGCCCTTCTCTAAGACAGAGGACTGGATTTGTCCCTATAATATGACCTTTTAGTAGCCTACAAGGAGTGGGAAAAGGACAAAGTGGCAGCAAATGGACAAGATCTCTGGCTTTATTCCTGGTGCAAAGTCAGGTTTTATCCAGCCCCAGCTCTGAGCTGCTCCAGAGACAAGAGCACAGTGATCTCCATTCATCTGCCATTTCCAGAGCTCCTGCTGGGAACCCAGGCCAAGTCCCTGATGTATTTTTTGCTTTTCTTGCAATGGTTGAGCAATTCATCCTCCCTCCTCCCTCTCCAGGAGCAGAAAGAGCCCTTTCCCTTGCTTGATCATTACAGCATCCCCCCAGATTTCCTGCAGATGCCCAAATCTTTCCTGCCCTTCCTCTCTGTGGTCCATCCCTGTGGCTGGTGAGGATGACCCTTAAGGTTGCATCATTCCCTCCCCTGTAATCACACCCCCCTTGTTCAAAACAACTTTTGGTTTGGTTTTTTCCTCTCCAAAAGCAGAAGGAATCATGATATGGTGGAATATGCAAGGTTCATCCACCCAAAGTCTTTCATCTCCTGCAAAGCCCCAGCTAGAAGTCTCCAGCAAGGGGCTTTCTTGCCCACTCCCTTAAGATCCTTCAGACCTTAAGACCCTGGAACTGGATGATCTTTAAGGTCCCTTCCAACCCAAATCTTTCTATGGTTCTATTATTCTAATGGGGTTTAATCTCTATAGTCAACTGTTCCTTTGTCTCCCTAACAAAAGCCTGGGGAATTACTTATTATTTCCAAAGGTGAAGAAAATGGTCACACACTGAAAAAAAAAAAAAAAAAAAAAAAAAAAAAAAAAAAAAAAAAGAATGATCATAGAATCATAGAATCACAGAATGGGCTGGGTGGGAAGGGACCTCAGAGATCATCAAGTCCAACCCTTGATCCACTCCCCCCGTGGTTCCCAGCCCATGGCACTGAGTGCCACATCCAATGATAAATTACTTTCTCAGGTAGATCAGAGCAGGTCAATGCATGCTGGACTCCCACATAATCCATTGCTCTACACAGTGCTAAGGTGCTGTGAGGCTCCAGTGGTGGGACTGCCTCATCCTTTAATGCTACCAGGGAGAAAAAAACTTAGATTTGATTTTCTAACATGTCTGAGAAGTAAAAATAAGATGCCTTTCCAATGGAGCTACAAGCAGAGAAGACAGGCCAGAAAAAAGAAACTTATTTCATAGAATCATAGAATGGTTTGGGTTGGAAGGGACCTTAAAGACCATCAAGATCCAACCCTGCATGGGCAGGGACACCTCCCACAGCCCAGGGTGCTCCAAGCCCCATCCAACCTGGGCTGAGACACTGCCAGGGATGGGGCAGCCACAGCTTCCTTGGGTGTCTCACCACCCTCAAATTAAAGAATTCCTTCCCAATGATCTCATCTAAATCTCTTTCAGTCTGGAAACCATTTCCCCTCATCCTATTTCACTATGTAGGAAGCATGAAGCATGAAGACATCCCCAAAGAAACCAACGGGGCCTGAAATGTCAGGCAAATCCTTACTCAAGGAGCACATCAGTGGTTACACCAATCAGACAAGATTTTCTTCCAGCATGCACATGAGTGAATGAATCCCTCAGTTCTGGCCTCGTGTCTCATTGCACTTGACCTTAAGAGTCCAATGCTCTCCATGAAGGAATTTAATTCAATTAGCAAGCTCACGGGGTTTTCAGCCAGGCTACTCCCTGACCTGCTGATGTAGGACATTTAGAGGTAGCACAGGGCACTGGAGTTAAAATTCACCATCTTAGCTTGCTCTCAATTTGCAGTCATTAAAAAAAAGAGAAACCAACAACAAAGAACCCAAAAAAGAACATCAGTTATCACAGCAGAGGTGGTATTTGCTGCAAAAACATCCCAACTTTTCTTTTTGCAAGGTTTGAAAGGTTGCTGCTCTTCAGGCTCTCAAAGAATATTCAAGCAGGGATGTTTCCCACTCATAAGGCAAGGAGAAATTCCCATCCAGAGAGTGGAGGAGCCTTGTACTGGGATGAAAAGACAATGAGAGCTCAGATGGCCTCTTCCTGGCTTGACAACAACTGGAGAAGCTGCTTTGGAGGTTGCAGCAGATTTGTCCTCATATGGGTCAAAGTTAAGTGGGAGTTTTTGGCTCTGAGGGCCAAACATGCAGTGTTCATGGATTCCTCATGACTTTGGCCATACCAATTGTCCATTCTTTCCTGGTTTTCTGGAGCTAAAACTCATTGCTTCAATTCTCTGCTGCTCCCCAGCCACTAAGGACAATCTCAGGACGTTCCCTCCTTGAAGGACCTGACCATGCTCATGCACTTTGGCCAGACTGGACAAACTGTGGCCAGCATCTCACCATCCCTCTCTGCCAAAAATTATCCTAAGTTCTTGTTGACCCCTACAGCCAACTAAAACATGGCCCAGCTTCACCTCTCACAAACAATGATCCCCATTGCTAATGGTCTGTGACACAGTTCTGGCTGATGGAATCTCCTACTGACCCAACCAATTCCCAAGCATTGCCCACTCCCAAATTTCAGCAGGTTTTTTCCCTCATCCAGCACAGTCTTCCACCACCAGCTCAACCTCCTCTACAAGCCCTGGGAGGTGCAACACAGCCCTTCAGCTTCACCCTACATCACTCTGGTTGGCTACAACACAGCTTTGACATTGCTCCAGACACTGAACAGACCACAAAGATGATGGTGACAGAATGTCAGGGCTACTATTTTGCCAGTGAGGAGACCTAAGGCCCTGTGCTGTGTGGATGTGGCCAAGTTTGTCCATTAAATTTCAGCAGATCTTCTGGGATGAGGGAGGCAGATCCCACAGTTGTGAAGAAATACAAATGGGGTCACTTAGAACAAGAGGATCTGCCCAAAGGACACTAACTCTCTCTCCCAATCCACCAGATGATGGCAGATTTCAGGCATTGGAGTGGCTTTCCCAGGACACCATCCCTGGAGGCATTTAAAAGGCATCTGGACCTGGTCCTTAAGGACATGGTTTAGTAGATTATGGTGTTGGTCAAAGGTTGGACTGGATGAGCTTGGAGGTCTCTTCCAGCCTAAACATCCTGTGATTCTGTGATGACTTGAGGGAGGAGGCAACATCTGGAATACCAAATCCCACCTCATTTTAAACAATTTAAAAACCAAATAAATCCCAAGTGTGCATGCAGGTGTGTTTTTGTCTCGAGATGAGAAAAGAAGGTCAAACTAGCAGGTCATCATCAAGGTTGGAAGGGACCTTCATGAGCATCAAGTCCTCAAAAACCTTTGAAACACCAGTGACACCATCAACTCCATTAAAACCAGTGGCTGCATCCTACTGTTCCCCAATTCAAGCCATGGGTAATGGTGTATCCCTTCTCCTGGTGTAATGGGAAGGGTGTATCCCTTCTCCTGGGCCAGAATTTGCCATACAGGTGTGGATGAGGTGTCCTTCAGGGTGTGTACATGAGAGTGAGCACCCTGCTGCACCTTACCCTTTGCAAAGCATCACAGGGACTGTGCTCTGAGAGGTCTCTGCACCCAGGGAGCTCTCTGCTTGCAAGGTTGTGAGCAAGAGAAGGAGGCAGCAGGGAGGGGGAATGAGATCTCGGAAAGAACCAAGGAAATTTAGAGGGAATTACCAAGATGGACGTGAGCTGAATACTTAAAGGAATGAGCAGATGGGGGAAAAAAAACCCAGAGTCTTTAAAAACTGGAGGCTGGTTCAGAGTGGGTTTGCTCTGAGGATAGCAGGGATGCAGCAAGGGAACATGCCTGGTGAAACCAGGGTTGGCAGGGGCACCAAGAGCTCTCATCCTTCTCCAGGGTATCTCGCAGCTGTGGGAAAAATGAAAAATAAAAAAAAAACCAACAAAACAAACAAAACTAAAAAAACAAACAAACAAAAGCACACCAAAAAAACCCCAAAACCAAAAAAAAACCCAACCCACAACAAGAAAGGAGAAAACCCATGCAGCAACCTCACTGAAATCAGAAACTTAACAATGAACACGCTCCACATACAACTTGGCCGTCTCTGTAGCCATGGAAACGGCTACAAATCTGTGTCAGCCCACAACCCGCTCTCCAGTTCCCAAAATTTAAAGGCAAAAGGAGGGAGCGAGGAGGGCTGGAAGGAGGGAGAGGGAAGGGGGAATTCCTCTGCACTGTTTGGCTTTGATGTACATCACGTTTCAAGGCACAGGGGATTATCCGCGCCTGATGCCGGATCAAGCGGCGGCTGTGGAGCAGCTGATGTGTGTTGGCCACGTTTCCCTCCAGGAAAAGATCTTTTTCCAGCATCCGTAACGGCCAGGGATGAACTCAACGGAGTTCCCGGGAGGCTACAAAGCCTCAGCATCATCCTGGAGGCAGCGGGTTGAGGCAGCATCTCTGAAGGGATTGAAGGAGCGGGAGAGCTGGGAATGGAGCATCCGATGGGTCAGTGAAGGGCTCCAGAGGGGGAAAGAGCCAGGAAGGAGGTGGCTGGCTCTGTCTGCAAAGCAGCAAAAACCACAGATTGCTGGAAAATTGCTGAGGAGGCTCAGGGGAGACCTCATCACTCTCTACAACTCCCTGAAAGGAGGTTGGAGCCAGGGGGGGGTTGGGCTCTTTTCCCAGGCAACTCTCAGCAAGACAAGAGGGCACAAGAGGTCTCAAGTTGTGCCAGGGGAGGTTTAGGTTGGATATTAGAAAGAATTTCTTTCTGGAGAGGGTGATCAGGCATTGGAATGGGCTGCCCAGGGAAGGGGTGGATTCTCCATCCCTGGAGATATTTCAAAAGAGCCTGGATGTGGTACTCAGTGCCATGGGCTGGGAACCACGGGGGGAGTGGATCAAGGGTTGGTCTTGATGATCTCTGAGGTCCCTTCCAACCTGGATGATCCTGTGATTCTAGGATTCTATGGAAAGACTTGAAGACTCCTGGACTTAGAAGGAGGTTGACAAATGGATGGCATATGGAACCTGTGACTCTATAGAAGGATCTTGGATATTTCCCCTTTCAGTGAAGCAAGATGGAAGGAACAAAGAGTAGCCACTCCCCACGATTTCATGGAAAAATCCTCCCTCATCTTGGCAAAATGCAACCAACCAACAAACATCTCCCAACACTCCATCCCCACCCTTGACAATGACTGTATTTGTGCCATTTTGACCTCTTCCACCTCTGCTTTTGGTTGGATTGGGTCATTTTTGTTACTATTTGTGCTGCTACATGGAGCTGAAGGCCACATATGAAACAAAAATAAAGGGCTGCAGGACACTCAGCAGTACAAAGAGAGATTAGAGGCTTCAGAAACTCTTACACAAATAAAATAATATTGAAGACTACACCACCAATGCTGATTTATGCAACTCTGTCCTTAAACCACCCCATGAGGAGTATGGATGATCTCCTGAATTCAAAGCAAGGAAGGGCTCAGGGCTGTTCTGAACTTTACTTCTCTGAAGACCCCCTGAGAAGATGCTATAGGGTCTCCCATATAGGTACCTAGGTGTCCATTCAGAGAGGTAAAAGAGACATGGACTACTCTGACCAACCCCTTTTAATGTGAATTATCCACAGGTGACCAGTGAAGAAGTGGGGTGCACGTTGAAGCCATGGTGATGGAGAAAGGAAGCTCAGTTCCCACTGATTTTTGTATGACTGAAGGGTTCTATTGGTCACAAATTCAGGATAACCCACCAAAAGCAGCCTAACTTCCCCCTGCATTTTATTCCCTGCTCCATCACGTTCCCACTAATATTACAAAGAGATTTTGGATGGAGAACGTTGAGAGGCAAGAAGTTATCCAGGTGAGGAAGACACTTGGAAAACTCTCTCTTGGGCATGGATGCAAAACAGAAACACACCTCAGAGGAACTGCAATAACAGAATGACCTGCAACTCCTAATTCATTAATCCCTTCCATGGAATAAGCCTTTTTCCAACAGGGGTGAAATTACCTAGCTCACTGCAATGCCCAGTCAAACATCTTACCACTTGATTAAGGTCTAAAATGTGCATGGAGGATTTATTGAAATGGTCTCATTTGCTGCAATGCAATTAATTAGAGATACATTCCCAGCCAGATATATTTTTAATGCTATCTGCTAAGTCTTCAAAAAGAGGAAGAGAAAGGCAGGAAAAAAAAAAAGAAAAAAAAGAAAAAAAAGGACAAGTTTAACTCATTCTAAATCATAGAATCATAGAATCATAGAATCATAGAATTGGCTGGGTTGGAAGGGACCTCAGAGATCACCAAGTCCAACCCTTGATCCACTCCCCCCGTGGTTCCCAGCCCATGGCACTGAGTGCCACATCCAGGCTCTTCTTAAAAATCTCCAGGGATGGAGAATCCACCCCTTCCCTGGGCAGCCCATTCCAATGCCTGATCACCCTCTCCAGAAAGAAATTCTTTCTAATGTCCAACCTAAACCTCCCCTGGCACAACTTGAGACCTCTTGTGCCCTCTTGTCTTGCTGAGAGTTGCCTGGGAAAAGAGCCCAACCCCCCCCTGGCTCCAACCTCCTTTCAGGGAGTTGGAGAGAGTGATGAGGTCTCCCCTGAGCCTCCTCTTCTCCAGCCTCAACACCCCCAGCTCCCTCAGCCCTTCCTCACAGCACTTGTGCTGGATCCCTTCCCAGCCTCCTTGCTCTTCTCTGGACCTGCTCCAGCACCTCAATCTCCTTCCTGAACTGAGGGGCCCAGAACTGGACACAGGACTCAAGCTGTGGCCTCCCCAGGGCTGAGCACAGGGGCAGAATCCCTTCCCTGGACCTGCTGGCCACGCTGTTCCTGACACAGCCCAGGATGCCATTGGCCTTCTTGGCCACCTGGGAACACTGCTGGCTCCTCTTCAGCTTCCCAACTCCCAGGTCCCTTTCTGTCTGGCTGCTCTCCAACCACTCTGTGCCCAGCCTGGAGCTCCCCATGGGGTTGTTGTGGCCAAAGTGCAGGACCCAGCACTTGGCCTTGTTGAACCTCATCCCATTGGAATCAGCTCAACTCTCCAGTCTGTCCAGGTCCCTCAGACTCAATGCATCAGTGTAATTCCTCTTTCTAGAGCACAGAGGTTCTTTTTTTCATTTCTAAGGAAAACCCATCACAAAGCAGTTTTCCTGAATCTTGGATTTCCCTCCTTTGGGAGAAAAAAAGCAAACCTGAACACTTGAAGGAGGCTGTTGAACAGAGATATGGGAACACCCCACCCTGACTTATGAGCTCTTCCCATGCACTGCATCAACGTTCCAATTAATTCGTTCATATTTGCAAAGCCACTGAAAGAGGCAAGGCATTAAATATAGATGCTAAATAAAAGGGAATAAATAGCAACCAACACTTCATCCCCCAGGTTTTCAGGCCCTGTCAGCAGGGACATCCATGCACTGGCCAGAGCAGGCTCCTTAACTAAGACCTGTAAGTGCATTATTAATTTTTCAGTAGCATCTCCCAGACCTAATGAAGACTCAGTTATGCTATGCATGAGGTCTCCACCCAGAAGAGCTTTAAAATCTCCAGCCTCTTGGCTCATTAGGGTTATAGGATGGTTTGGGCACAGACCAGTATCTCCTTTATAGCCCCCAGTCCTCCTGCTGCTCAGCTTCATGGTCCCAAACTAAGTGCCCTGGCTAGGACATGGATGAATGAGGCACCCATCACCCATCTTGCCTCTCCCAATCTTGATTCTTCTCTAAATGGTTTTATTTTTGATTCTTCTTGCTGCCAAGAAGTAAAGACAGTTGCAGCACCACTGAGAGGAAACTTGAGTAAGGAACCTTTCCACAGCCTCTTGCTGTATGGCTCTCCTGCTAAGCTATCCTGGTCCCACTGGGATCAAACAGGCAGTCAGGATGTGCCTGGGATTTCTTTGGGACGGCAGTGATAGAACAGGCAAGGTAAGGAAATCAGATATTGTCAGCTGGGTTGCATGACAGATCTCAAAACATTCTGGATGGCATCTAAAGATCCTGTTTGAAGCCAGGAATGGTGACCAGCAGGACCCTGACTCTTCTTTGATGAAGGCTCTTTTGCTTTGCAAACACTTGTTTTGACAAGTGTTTTTGACAAAACACAAGTTTTGACAAGTCAAGAGAGGTTCTCCTCCCCCTCTATTCTGCATTGGTGAGGCCACACCTGGAGTATTGTGTCCAGTTCTGGGCCCCTCAGTTCAAGAAGGACAGGGAAGTGCTTGAAAGAGTCCAGCGCAGAGCTACTGAGATGATTAAGGGCGTGGAACATCTCCCTTATGAGGAAAGGCTGAGGGAGCTGGGGCTCTTTAGTTTGGAGAAAAGGAGACTGAGGGGTGACCTCATCAATGTTTTCAAATATGTAAGGGGTGAGTGTCAGGGAGATGGAGTTAGGCTTTTCTCAGTGGTGACCAGTGATAGGACAAGGGGTAATGGGTGTAAATTGGAGCATAGGAGGTTCAAGTTGAATATCAGAAAAAATTTTTTTACTGTAAGGGTGACAGAGCCCTGGAACAGGCTGCCCAGGGGGGTTGTGGAGTCTCCTTCACTGGAGACATTCAAAACCCACCTGGACACGTTCCTAGGTGATGTACTCTAGGGGGCCCTGCTCTGGCAGGGGGG
The DNA here is from genome assembly GCF_036169615.1 of Heliangelus exortis. Lineage (NCBI taxonomy): Eukaryota > Metazoa > Chordata > Aves > Apodiformes > Trochilidae > Heliangelus > Heliangelus exortis. Next base: position 111,800,767 of record NC_092424.1, on the reverse strand, counting down.
GTTGGACTAGATGATCTTTCCAGGTCCCTTCCAACCTCTAGGATTCTATGATTCTATGATTCTATGACATCACAAAGCCCTTTTTCTGGTCCCAATGGCAACTATACCCTGCCATCACAAGGAAAAGCCTGAAATGGGATTCAAGATCATCCCAGTGATCATCAACAGCCAATAAAGGTCACTCCTGCTGTGAGGACATCAGTGGAGATGCCCTCTTTCAAACTACTGGGGAGTTGGATACCTTTTGCAAAGAGCATGCTGCCCACCTTCATTTTTAACACCAAGAGGGAATTTCAGCTTGAGCTCAGAGGTCTACATTATCTGCATTGAGAGCAAGAAGACAGCAGCAGATAGAATCAGAGAATCTCAGACTAGTTTGGGTTGGAAGGGACCTTAAAGATCATCTGATTCCAACCCCCTGCATGGGCAGGGACATCTCCCACCAGCCCAGGTTGCTCCAAGCCCCATCCAACTTGTCCATGAATACTTCCATGGATGGGGCAGCCACAGTTTCTCTAAATTTAAATTTACCCTCTTTTGGTTTAAGACACCTTCACCTCCTTCCCTTCTGAATGTCTTTCACAGCAGCCTCAGTTATGGGCTGGCCTCCAGAGAAGGTAGCACTTTCCTGAAATCCATCCCCAGAGTGCTTCTGATGAAGGCCAATGGTTACCAAATTGGTCCATCCATTCCTTGCTCACATCACCTCCTGTTATTTCAGCACTCAGGATGATCAGGGGGGCAGCATTCAAAAAACCACCCTCTTTGCGTGTCACCCCACGACCTCCGGGTGTTGAGGAGACAGGTTTATAATCTGGGCAGTCAGCTGGCATGTTCCCTAGGGTTAGGATTACATCAATTATCCCTATTTTTAGGCTGGAGGGTAAAGTCCACAACAGAGGCAAACAGCTCCCAAAGAAAAGGTATTAACATATCTTCATACTCCAGTCTTTGTTAAGCTCCATGAGGGATCCATCAAGAACCAGAAACCTACTGATTTCCAAAACCTGGAGTATTTCCAGGATTCAGTTCTGCTCCAACCCACCTGGATTTGTTTCCCCTCCTTCTTTTTCTTTCCTTGTTCTCTGCTATCCACAGGAGTTCATTTCCCTCCAAGTACCTCCCTGTGCTTGTGCTGTTATTATCCTCCCTGCAGAAATTCTTGCATAGGAGGTTTAAAAAGCACAATGCATTTCTTCATTTGTGGCTGCATCCCCATGGTTATTTGCAGCCAGAAAAAACAACATCTGATTAGAATTAACTCTGTGATTAAGCCTGGAAGCTCATAGCTTCCTTGCAGACCTGCCCCCCAAGACTTGCCCAAAGACTCCTTGTCCAGATCTTATTTTTCAAGTCATAATTTATCTGCACATGTGGACTCTGAGCTGGATGCCTCACAACAGAAAGGATAAATAGGGACACCAACAAATAGAGCTGGAAAACCTCTGGATGATGCCTTGGACTCTTCAGGTTTTTCCAGGATTTGGGAGCGTTACGCAATTAACTTCCTAAACTCAGGTGTCGATGCCACATGGAGCTTTCTCGTGCCATCACCTTTCTTCCCTGACATCATTTCTCCTTTCCAGGGCAAAAAGGAAAACTAAAGAGGCTTTTAAACCATTTCCCCACCAGGCTGTCCTTGCTTTGTTCCCAAGCCTGTGTGACAGGACAGCTCAGAGCAGAGACAGAAGAGCGGCAGGAACAAAGTTGGCACTTCAAGAACTTTTGGACATCCAAATGTTGAGGAGGTTGGGGGAGAAGGATGGGATGTGAGGTGCTGGAGGGACTGCTATTTCCATTTTGAGACCAGCTGTGAAGGAGGACAGGAGAGAAGAAGGTTGGTGGTGGGAAGCAGCTTGGGACACCTGCCTCAAGATGGGATGAGACTCTACAAGCCACTTTCTCTTTGTGACAGATGTGTAGAGGTGTGTTCACTACTGGTGGCATCACCTCACGAAGTTTCCTTCTAAAATTGCACTCAATTGAGCTCAGGACTGCAGGTTCTAAGTTAAACAAGATGACTGTTTTCTCAGATGCAGGACAGGGGCTGCCCAATAACATCTCTGGTGCTTTGCACCTCCACAGCCTCTGAGCACTGAAGTGAAGAAGGGCTGCAAGGAATGGGTGGCACAAAACACAGCCAGTGGCAACAAGAGTGAGTGCTGCATAAATACTTAGAACTGTAGAATTGTTTGGGTTAGAAAAGACCTTTAAGATCATCAAGTCCAACCATTAACCCAGCACAGACAAGTCCACCACTAAACCACGTCCCTTAGCACCACATCTCCACAGTTTCCAAATCTTCCCAGGGATGGTGATTCTACCACTGGGCAGCCTGGGCCAGGGCCTGACAACCCTTTGGGAGGAGAAATTGTTTCAAATATCCAATCTGAACCTCCTCTGGCACAACTTGAGGCCATTGGCTCTCGTTCTATCAGGCCCCTTCACTTAAAACAGGAAGTGATGCTGGGATGGAGCACAAATTTTGGGGATCACATCCATTTGAAATACATATCTTTATTATAGAAAAAGCCAACCTAACCTTGCAAGGGGAAATTTTATTTCAAGTGAGGAAGAAAGCCTGATCCCACAGCACTGAGTACTGCATAAGTAAGGAACCAAAAGAGGACAGGTAGGGACAGGCTGGAAAAGAAGTTTTGGTGATGTCAGGGAATTGCCATGTAGAAGCTACCTGTCAAAATACATCACACAAGACCCTCAGCATGCTTGGTCCACCACACCCTTGATTCAGATTCCAGCTAAGGCCCTTAGAGCTACCCAGGAACCTACTTTCAGACACCTGGTTGCCTGACTGTGTCACCTTCCATGGTCAGATGCCCAAATCTACAAGTTCAGAACAGTATTCCCTCATTGCCCCTGTGCTCAGCCCTGGGGAGGCCACACCTCGAGTCCTGTGTCCAGGTCTGGGCCCCTCAGCTCAGGAAGGAGATTGAGGTGCTGGAGCAGGTCCAGAGAAGAGCAAGGAGGCTGGGAAGGGATCCAGCACAAGTGCTGTGAGGAAGGGCTGAGGGAGCTGGGGGTGTTGAGGCTGGAGAAGAGGAGGCTCAGGGGAGACCTCATCACTCTCTCCAACTCCCTGAAAGGAGGTTGGAGCCAGGGGGGGTTGGGCTCTTTTCCCAGACAACTTTCAACAAGACAAGAGAACACAGTCTTAAGTTGTGCCAGGGGAGATTTAGGTTAGATATTAGAAAGAATTTCTTTACGGAGAGGGTGATCAGACATTGGAATGGGCTGCCCAGGGAAGGGGTGGATTCTCCATCCCTGGAGACATTTCAAAAGAGCCTGGATGTGGCACTCAGTGCCATGGGCTGGGAACTGCACTGGTGGGTCAAGGGTTGGACTTGATGATCTCTGAGGTCCCTTCCAACCCGGCTAATTCTATGATTCTATGATTCTATGTCTCCAGACAGGACCTTCTAGGAGATACTAGAACTGATAAGCATTATCAAGAGTTTCACACCGATAAGACCTCTCCTGTAAACACAGGCAGTGGTTGATATCACAGCTCTTGGGTAGGATTTGTACTCTGAAGGTTCTGAGACACTGTCCCACGTTGCCCAGAGAAGTTGTGGTTGTCCTTGGTCTTGCAGCCTGCTCTGGTGAGAGGTTGCCCATGGCACCAGGTTGAAACCAGATGATCCTTAAGCTCCTTTCCAACTCAAACCATTCTGTGAGTCTATGATTTCATGATCTAAACCAAAAGTGATTCCAGTGAAGACATCCACCACAGCAAACACTCTGTGGAAATCTCCTCAATGCCAGGACACCAGGGAGAGGCAGCACCACGTGTGGATGAAGCTACAAGTGAGGCTACAAAGCTGAGTGACATTTCCTTTCTTACACAACCCTGAAGATGGATAATCCACCAAGTCACACTTAGGAGAGCCAACTGCTTGCCCTTTCCTTCCTACCTCCCCCTTTCCTTCCTATCTCCACACCCTGTAGACAGAATTATTTACCACCACTACAAAAATAACACCCAGACTGCCCTGCTGAGCCAGACAGAGCACAAACATCCAACAGGCAACAAATCCTGTCCCCAGAAACGTAGCAGAAGGTTACTGGCTAGCTGAATCCTAGATCCATATGTTCCAGGACCTGGTAGAGTTTTTTATCCTCTCTGCAATGCTGATTCTCCTAGAAACATGGAAGGAGATCTTCCTGCCCACAAATTAACCCAACAGGAACTTCTAGTGCAGGAAATGTAATGTCCAGCCTGGAATTTTGCACTGAGACATGAAATATCACACTTTGTACCTGAGCTTTGGGAGTAACACGGTTAAATGGAAAAAAATAGCATTTTAAAAAATAATAATAAAAATGCAAACCAGCCCTTTAAGAGGAAATAATTTCTGGTAGAGAAGGAGGTCGCGCCACGCTTCAGATGTCACTACACTCACGGCTCTGTTTGCATTCAGAGGTGGTAGAGAACCAGAGTCCCACTTGGGGGTTGCTTTTTCACATCTCACCCTTGTGGTGAGGCTCAGCAGTGGTTCCTGAGGCCCTGGTGGGTCTCCTCCACTCACACAGACCTCAGGTGGAACGTGGTTCTTGGAGGATGCTCCTGGCTTTGCACCGCCAGCCACGCTTCGTGGAGGCCATCGCTCTGCCACCAAAATCCACCCTGGGAGAGCCTTTGTGGATGAGGCTTCACCAAAGCAGCTGCAATTCCCAGGAAGGTGTCCATGTCCAAGGCTCCTCTCAAGGAGAAGTGGCAGTGTGATACCTGCAGAGGTTTCCTTTCCTGGGGCAGACTCCTATGTGGAAGTGTGGGAGAAGATGAACACCATTCCATCCTGGCTGACCACCTCTTTTCTGTCCTTCCTCAAGCCCTAAATTCACACACAGCTCGACTGATAGGAGGTTTCTCCAGCTGATCCTCTTCTTGCCTGCCTGTCCATAGAGATGTCCCATTTGGGACCAGGGCAGTAACTGGGTTTGCCCCAGGGTGAACAGACAGCACGATGGCTGGGAGGGCAGCTGAGGCTTTGTTATTAATTTCTTCCCCGAAAATGAAAACTGTGGTGGAAGGAAAAGATGGGAGCAAACACCTGAGCACAGCAGTTCTTCTTGCAGCAAAAGCAGGGGGCTCAGCAAAGGTGGGAGCAGGTTGGTGATGAATTCCCATGGGGTTTGACTGAGTGATGGGTCTCAAATTGCATTAGATAGTGATATTCTCCCCAGAGGCCTCAGCATCAGGAAATCCTGGGACCAAAGGGGCCCCAGGGACCAAAATCCACCTGGTAGCTTATTGACTGCAAGGTTTGCTCTGGCCTGGGCCCTGGCTGTTCCTAGAAGAGCTGCTTGGGCTCCATGTGTGTCCACTTTGGGTGATGGTCTGAACAGTGTTGGGATGAAGCTGTGTGTTAGAACCACAGAATCACAGAGTGGTTTGGGTTGGAAAGGACCTTAATGATAACCCAGTTCCAACTCCCTGCATGGTCAGGGACACCTCCCACCAGCCCAGGTTGCTCCAAGCCCCATCCAACCTGGGCTGAGAAACTGCCAGGGATGGGGCAGCCACAGCTTCTCTGGACAACCTGGGCCATGGGCTCAGGACCCTCACACCAAATGATTTCTCCTTAAGATCTCATCTCAATCTCCCCTCTTTCAGCTTGAAACTGTTCCCTCTTGTTCCATCCCTCCAGCCCCATGTCAAAAATCCCTCCCCACCTTTCCTGTAGTCCCTTCAGGGACTGGAAGGTGCTCTAAGCTGTCCCCAGTGTTCTTATAATCTTACACAATACTGAAAAAAATCTCCTGGCCATATTCCCACACATCACAGAAGACAAAGGGTGCACCCATAGGGTTTATGGCAAAATCTCAATCCATGTCTGCCCAACACCTCCCATTTAACTGCAGACTCTTAGAGGTGACAGTGTTTTCTCTTGCAAGCTGAGATGGAGACTGCTAAGCCTGAACATAATCCAGCACCTAGCAAAGGTATCAGAGATGTCTCTAAGCTGTGAGCCAGACTTTTGAGCTGCTACTGCTCTCCTCCAAGAAGTCGAGCATCCCAGTTCAGTGCTCTGAGGCTGCTGCAGCTTGTTCTACTCTTCAGCAGACAAGAAGTGGTTGAGTTTTACCCTGGGCAGTGCAGTTGGGTTTGATGTTACCACCTAGACAACTCTTCTCTTGGCAGTGAGAGACCACATTGTTTTGTTTTTTTCACCAGTCCCAAGTCCCACACACTCTCCTGTCTTTATCTGCTTGACCAGAGCCATGGGATGTGAATTGAAGGAGCTACACAAGATGACACCAGGAAATTTTCCCCTCCACCACCCTGGTTAGTACTCCCTGTTGATTCTCTTAGAAATGTCAGAATCCTCTGAGAGTCTCACCCCAGGAATATGTTTTTATTCCTTCATTTGAAAAGGCAGCACATGGAAATGCAAGCAGTGGGGAACCAGCTGTCTAACCCAGGTTTTAGAAGTCCTCAATCTTTGGCATGAATCGTAAGAGCTTCTTCAGTGAGGTCCAAAGAGCTCCACAGGCTGCTCAATGCAGCTCTCAGGCAGAACCAAGTGGGCTCTGAGCATGGTGTGGTTGGGGTCCCTGAACACTGGGAAAGCCCCAACTATCACCACAGCTGAAGACCCATTTGGCACCAGGAGAATACAATAAGGAAACACTCGTGGTGTTGCAGCCTCTCTGAAGTTCCTGACACCACCAATAAGAGAAAAAAAAACTCCTGAGAACCAAGCACGCTCTGCATCAGTGTGACAGCACTCTGGAGATGCAGCCTCTGCTTCCATGCATCACATTCCCTGAGCTTCCAATATCATAGAATCATGGAATTGGCTGGGTTGGAAGGGACCTCAGAGCTCATCAAGTCCAACCCTTGATCCACTCCCCCCGTGGTTCCCAGCCCATGGCACTGAGTGCCACATCCAGGCTCTTTTGAAATATCTCCAGGGATGGAGAATCCACCCCTTCCCTGGGCAGCCCATTCCAATGGCTGATCACCCTCTCCAGAAAGAAATTCTTTCTCATGTCCAACCTAAACCTCCCCTGGCACAACTTGAGACCTCTTGTGCCCTCTTGTCTTGCTGAGAGTTGCCTGGGAAAAGAGCCCAACCCCCCCCTGGCTCCAACCTCCTTTCAGGGAGTTGGAGAGAGTGATGAGGTCTCCCCTGAGCCTCCTCTTCTCCAGCCTCAACACCCCCAGCTCCCTCAGCCTCTCCTCGTAGGATCTGTGCTCGAGTCCCTTCACCATCCCAGTTGCCCTCCTGTAAGGAGTAAGAAGTTACATGAAGCTTTTTTGCTAAGCTGGATGACAGCACTGGTGGCTTCCTGGGGTTTGGATACCTTCACAGCACCATCAGAAGGGACTACAGGGCTGGAAGCTATCTGAGAGCCCAGAGGGATTTTGCAGAGAGAAGCCTGCCTGGTTTTGAGGGGAGAGAAATCTTCCTGCCCACACACAAAGGAGAAGTGCTGCAGAACTCTTTGAAAGCCATAAAACTTCCCTCCTGGGAATTTCTCCCCAGGTTTGATTTTTGCTTCCTTTTGTAAATAAAAGGCACGATTTTTGTGGCCATGGAATTACACAACGGGACTGTTCTCACATCAAAAGGTTTCAAAGCTCACTGAAAGAAAGGTTTGTTTAATAATCACATTTGCATTTTGCAAAGCATTTAAGAGTGAAGAAAGGATGAAGACTTCCCATGGAGCAAAAGACATCTGGAGAAGAACAAGGTTCATACAGCAGAGGATGGGTGGACATCTACCCTCGACTCCTAACACGAGCTGGGCTGTCCCAAATCTGCCTTTCAAAGCACCACAACCAGCTTTTGGGGGGCAGAAATTCCAGCCCTGCACATCCCCAACACCATCACTGCATCCCATGTGTGCATCCAACATGAGACCAAGCACTCCCACCACTGCTGCTCACCCCTCACAGCTTCTGCAGCCTTCCTCCTCTACAATCAACTCAAACTCTTCTGGGTAACTCTTCTCCTGCCTCAGAACTTGTCTCGAAGCAATTACTCCATGAAGGATGAGGTATGAGTACACTTGTCGAGCTGAAAGGCTCACCACATGTTTGAAGCTCAAGTTTTTTGCCATAAACCTACCTTGAGCTCCTGGTGCTGCTAACTCAAGAGCTTCTTTGCACAAATAAGCTCTTTAGTCAAAAGGGAAGATGTTTCTAAACTGATTCGACTGGCAGGGCTGAGGCTTGCAGACAAACCAGGAGCAAAACAGTCCCTTGCAGGTACAAGCTCTGCTCTGGGCTGTGGAAAAGGGAAACATCCTTCAGGGTCATCCATCCTTCAAGTTATCTACACTGTGTCCCTCCTGACAGCAGTGTTTGAGCCATGAGATCTTGCAGCTGGACTAGATGATCCCTTCCAACAGGAAGTGTTCTATTCCAATGTATAAATTCAGTTTCAGGTTGCCTTAAACTGGATCAAAATTTCCACAGCTCCCTCCATCGCGGCCCTGACCCAGCATGAGCTCACTCTGTGTCCTGGTTTGGGCCAGGATAAAGGGGATTTTCTGTCTTGTACTTTTGCTTTTAGCTAAGTCTCTTGTAAGTAGTTGCACTTGCTGAAATGAACAGCAAGTTTCTCAGACAGTGTGTGTTTCTAGGACTGATAACACTTGATGTTTATAATTACTGCTAGAGACTGGTGTGCAGAGCCAAGGACACTGCTCAGCTCTGAGGAAAACATAAAGAGGTCCCACCTGCAGCCTCCTTTGGGGAGGAACAGACAAGATAAATGCCAGAATTGACCAAACAGAGTATTCCATCCCATACACCTCATCCTCAGGATAAATTTGAGGGATCACGAGGGCCAAGCCACGCTTCCAGCTTCCAGCTGCCTGCCCTTCCTGCCCTTCCTGCTTCCCTTCCTTCACCCGGCATCCTGGGAGGATTCCATCCCTTCCTCTGCCTGTGCTCCTGATCCATGCCAGCCTGAATCTGTGTGTTCCTGCCTCCAGCTCCCAACTGCTGCTGACCCCAGGATTCCAGCCTGGACTTTCCCAGGGCTGCCCTGCAGCCTCAGTGGTGACGTGAGAGTTATTGGGGGAAAGGGGGGAGGAACGTGGGATCCATTTTCTTGTATATTTGTATAGATTTAGTAATTTTTCCTATTTATCATTACTGTTCCATTAAAGTTGTGTAGTTTAGTTTCCAACCCATCAGTCTCTCTCCCTTATTCTCTCTCCTTTCTTATCAGGGAGGAGAGAGAGATTAATAGAGAGCATCTGTTACTCGGTTTAATTGCCGGGCCAGAGTTAAACCCTGACACCCTGATGGCTGGAACTTCCTAAAAAACATCACAGCTTCTTCTTGGGTCCATCATCCTCCCATGGAACACACAATGTTGACAAAAGTACTGCATGCTCGGCTGATCTGAGAGGACCAGGACCTGTTTAGAGTGACCACCACCTCTTGAACTTGGCCATGTAGGGAATGACCCCTTAAATACAGATGATCCCCAAAACCTCTGTATGAAAGCCAAGAGATACCAAGCTGACTGAGGGTCAGTCCTCTCCAGAAAGATGCTCCCAGTTCAGTTCCCAATGATCCAAGTGCCACCACCACAAAGAGCCAGGTTGCAGGATGCATTTTGGGCAGATTCCTATCTGGAATTTGGATGAGAGGCAACCTCAGGAGGTGCTAAGGAGAGCTCCAAAAGCCATGCACTGAACTGAACCTCTGCAGCTCTTCCACCTGGCAGGGATCAGAGTGCTTCAGCCTCTGCTGCTGCTGTTCCTCATTCCCACACCCCCCATCTCCACCCAAGGAGCTGAGGGGTGGCCTCTGGCAGAGGGACACTGGGACAGTAAGGAAGCCACCACATCTGGAGGCACCAGCTCTTGCTTCAGGAGTCAAAGAAACAGGGATGGGCATGTTGCTTCTTAAGGAACATTTCCCAGACAACCAAATTTTGATCCCTACTGGAAGCTGCCACTTTTTATTGCACATTAGGTTTTCATTCTCACCAGCCAGACGCGTGGCTCAAAACTGTACAGAAAGAAAATAAACATTTTTTTGTTTGTTTTTTCGCAGAATCAACAGGGAAACAGCCTTGACCTCAGCACCACGATCTCAGAGCATCCCTGTCCTGCTCTGTGTGTCCCCACTTCATGCAGATCCAGCCTGAATCTCAGTGTCTCCAGATGCTTCTACAAATGTTGTGTTTCTCATCCAGGGTCTTGCAAATGCTGGAATCTTGCTGTAGAAATAAGGGGAGGCAGCTCTGAGCAGCACAGGAGCTCATGAAGGGAATGATTACACCTTAAAAGCCTGTGACTAGCCATGAGAGCCATTCAGCTGAGAGAAGAGGGCAGTGTTTAGGCTGCAGATGGAGAAAAATTATGTCAAGAGGAGGGTTCAAACCACTGCTGTTGAAATAACCTCCTCCAGGCAGCTTAGGTAAACACAATGCCACAAATGAGCCCTTCTGCTGCCTAAGGAAAGACTCTGAAGTCAGACAGCAATCAATCATCTGGAGTCCTCTGCTTCTTGACCAAAAAGACATGGGTCAAGGCCAATTTTATGAGGTTCAACAGGGCAAAGTGCCAGGTCCTGGATTTTGATCACAACAACCCCAGACAACAACACTACAGGCTTGGGGAAGAGTGGCTGCAAAGTGCCTGGTAGAAAAGGACCTGAGGGTGTTGGTCAACACCTGGTGAATATGAGCCCAGTGTGCCCAGGTGGCCAAGAAGGCCACCAGCATCCTGGCTTGGATCAGGAATGGTGTGGCCAGCAGGAGAAGGGGAACGATGGTGCCCACGTACCCAGCACTGGTGAGACCCCCACCTCGAGTGCTGGGTCCCTCACTCCAAGAAAGACATTGAGGGGCTGGAGTGAGTTCAGAGAAGGGCAACCAAGCTGGGGAAGGGTCTGGAGAACAAATCCTGGGAAGAGAGGCTGAGGGAACTGGGAATGTTCAGTTTGGAGGATGCTGAGAGGAGACCTTGCTGCTCTCTCCATCTCCCTGCAAGGAGGTGGGTGCTGAGCTCTTCTCTCCAGTGAGCAATGGCAGGAGCAGAGGAGATGGCCTGAAGTTGCACCATGGAAGGTGTAGACTAAATCTGAAGAAGGATTTCTTTACTGAGAGATTGGTGTTAAAAGCCCCCCCAGGGGGAAATGAACTGTGGTTTAAAGGTCAGTAGCTTGGTCAACTCATTATTTTACATTTTTAAAACAGAAGAGTAAAAGGGACTCGGAACATCTGCCAGACGAGGAAAGGCTGAGGGAGCTGGGTCTGTCCAGCCTGGAGAAGAGTGAGGGGAGGTCTCATCAGTGCTTACAAATATCTAAAGGGTGGGTGTCAGGAGGATGGGACCAGACTCTTCTCAGTGGTGTCGAGTGACAGGACAAGGATCAGTGGTCACAAACTGGAACACAGGAGGTGCAACTTAAAAACAAGGAAAAACTTCATTACTGTGAGGCTGAGAGAGCCCTGGCCCAGGCTGCTCAGAGGAGTGGTGGGGTCTCCTTCTCTGGAGACATTCAAAACCCACCTGATGTGTTCTGAGTGACCTGAACTGGGTGATCCTGCTCTGGAAGGGGTTTTGGGCTTGACCATAGAACCACAGAGTTGGAAGGGCCCCATCAGAACCATCGAGTCCAAGTCCTGTCCCTCTGTATCCATGGTCTTCGCCTTCACTTTTGAGCTGAGTTTTGAGAGCTCAAATGATCTTTCAAGGTCCCTTCCAACCCCTGACACTGTGATACATCTCCAACCACTGACACTGATACATCATATGGGTTTGTTTTTTTTCTAGGTAAAATTCTGCCTAACCTGCCCTCTGCTCCCAAAGCTCTTGCTTTTGGGGGAGTTCATTCAAAACCCACCTGGATGGCATCCTGTGCAACCTCCTCCAGGTGAATCTGCTCTGGCAGATTGGAGTAGATGTTCTCCAGAGATCCCTTCCTAACATTCTGTGTCTGTGTGATCCCCACATTTTCTTCTGCAGTTTATGGGATGGTGGGACTCCCTGGGATGCTTGGAGGGGCTGGAGCTGCAAACACATCCTTTGTTACCACTGGTACCCAACAAGGGTTCAGCACCTCTCCAGAGAGCATCAGTTATTACAAGGAGTCACTTGGGGGAATGAGGAGAGGGCAGATGTTGGACAACACTGCACTCTTTCAGTCCTCTAAAAGTCAACCTGGATGAGCAGAGGCCCAAGGCTGTTACTGTCTGTGCCCTAAAAAAAAACCAAGGGAGAAACCTCAGCTGAAAAGGGGCTGCATGCAAGCAAAAGTTTCAACTTTCCCTCCCTGGGCAGGTGACTTCTGGGCTGTTCATTACACTAAAAATGTGTTAAGAGGGAAGCCTGAGCACCCCCTCAGCAGCAACCACTTTCCAACTAGAGAACTTAAACCTGTCTAAATCCATCCCAAGGGATGGAAATAGCAGCATCCCAATTTTTGACAGCACCATGGCTTCACAACTGAAGCAAACACCACAGTCAGTGTCTATTTTAGAACATATTATTCAGTTTTAATACTTTCTAAGGCTGTTGTGGTTTTGTTTTTGGCTTTTTTTTTTCCTTTTCCATTGTTAACTCCACCTTTGGGATTAGTGATTTTATTTTACGATGGGATATTAAGAGTAGGCAGCCAACCCTTTTTCTTTTTCTGTTTTTTGTTTTTTTTTTTTTCCAAGCCAGTGTTCAGAAGGAATAGATTAAATCATTAAATACACCCAAGCAAAGGGAAAACTGGAAACTCTTCACCATTATCCTATGAAGAGAATGCCAACGCAAACACTGTAATAAAATATTCTTCACTGAAATCAACACTAATTTTCCAAGGCAATCAAATCCATTCCCATGATCCCTCCTCCTAGGGAAAACAGCCAGCATGGCTAAATTCAGATCTGGTGTGGCTCCATGCTTTCATTTGGCTCAGACACACTGCAAATCAATGACTCCAGAAAGGTTTGCTAAGGAAAAATTCCCAAAGGGAGAGGTTTGCTACAACACATGGCACCTCTCCTGACACAGCAGTAAAGCTGCATCAATCTGGGGCTCCAGGGAGGCTGAAGCCTCAAACTACAAACTTGTTGAGGCCACCTTGGCCACTATTTGGAGATGGCTGTTTGGTGTCCAAGGGGGAAGTCTCCAAAGAGAGCTCAGCCAAAAGGAACACCTCTAAATGCTTGCAGCTCAGAAAGCCAACCTATGGCCTGGGCTGTATCAAAAGATATCTGCCCAGCAGGTCAAGGGAAGGGTTTCTGACCCCTCTACTCTGATCTGGTGAGACCTCATTGCAGTTCTGGGTCCTGTTCTGGAGCCTCTAACATAAGAAGAACATGGAACTGTTGGATAGAGTCCCCAGAAGATGCCACAAAGATGATCTGAGGGCTGAAGCACCTCTGCTCTGGAGCCAGGCTGAGAGTTGAGGTTGTTCAGTCTGGAAAAGGCTCCAGGGAGACCTTATTGTCACCTTTCAGTACTTAAAGGGGACCATAGGACAGAGACAAACTTTTTAGTAGGGCCTGTAGTGAGAGGACAAGGGTTTTCTTTAACTATTCTAGGATCCTAAATGCTGATGCTCCACCAGGAGGCCCAGAAACAGCACCAAGTCTTCTACCCCACCACCTCCTTTCTAGTCAGACTACAAAGGAGAAAAGAGATGGGTAGGAGAAAGGAGAAAGGGCTAGAGAAGGTCTGATCAATAACCTGGCAGCATCAGAGAAGCAGGAGAGGAACATCATAGAACCACAGAATGGTTCAGGTTGGAAGGGACTTTCCAAAGCCATTCAGTCCACCCCTCCTGCAGTGCCCAGAGACACCTGCAAACCAGATCAGGTTGCTCAGAGCTCCATCCAACCTGATCCTGAATGTTTCCAGGGATAGGGCACCCACCTCCTGCCTTTCTGGGCAACCTGAGCCAGGACCACCCTTCTCCAGCTATCTGCAATTTGTGGTTTGACAACGTCAAGGGCTGTGCTCATTTTTCACACAACACCTGCTCCTGTTTCATGAAACCTCTTGGAACCTCTCTTTTATGGCCTCTATGTCTTCCAAGGGCAGACAGTGAATGTATGTTCCATCCAGGAATTTTACAGAGGGTGTGCACCCTCCATGGGTTTTTTATGGATCCTGTAGCAGGCTGCAGACAGTGGATTCCAACATTAACGCTTGAGAAATTTTTAAATACTCCTCTGCACTGTGTGAAGTTACCCACACCACCAAAAACCAGACTTCTCTTATCAAAGATGACTGGGAATTTTCAATCGAGTACACTGCAAAACCATGCTCCAGATCACATGGATCTTACCAGCTCAGGAGAGCCATGAAGGAAGGTGGGTCCACGATCCAATCTGCCAACATAGTTTTTGTAGGACAGACATTTCCAGGATCCATTCTCCAGTCACACTGCACAGCCACATCCTACTGTAAAACATTTTCTCTCCAGAAGAAAGTGGCTGAACCTAAAATGCTTCTTGGGAATGAACCCTGGAGCAGGCTCCATGAACTATTTGCTTCACATTTTACATTGAGCTTCACATTTTATATTGAGCTTCACTGGAAAGAAAACCCCAAACCCTGAGTGTTCACTGTGTCCTCTAAGGTGTCCCTGGCACCAAACAGTGTCTCCAGAGTGCCTGAGGTCAACAGCAGAACTCCCATCCTTCTAAGACCAATTTCTACTCAACATCAGCCAGGAAAAAATAAAACCAAAACAACCTCATGTTTCTGATGCTCTCTGAAAGATGCCAGAAATTCTACTTTTCACATGAACCAAGGCTCAGCATCATTCATCAGGTTCAGCACCATTCATTAGATAAACAAATGAGTTTATCTAAGTTCAGCAAACCTGGGAGCACTTATAAAAGTAATGATTATGAGAAGCAATCACACGTTCACCTGCAAGACAGAGATGCACCTGGCAAGAAATGAGTCTTGCTCCCTCACTCTTTCAAGCCATCTCCAAAGCACTTTTGGTTGGTGGCAGAGCAGCTTTGGGACACCACAGGTTTTATCAGAAATGTTCAGCTGTGTAGGACACTCAGGGAGGAGACCACGTTCTGATCCAGCTCTTCACAGCCATCACTTTGCTCATGGCTAAAGGGATCTTGCAGCAAATCCACACAACTCAGTGGGATTTTGCCCTGCCTTTAGGTGAAATCCTGCTTCTGCTGAGGTCACTGAGATCTCCAGTTTTGGATGGAGAGACACGACACAGCTTTAACCTACTGAGGATTGCAGTGCCCCATAGGTTAACACTTACAGCTGGAGAACAGCTCAGCCTTATGCCCAAGAGCTCCAAAATGATGGTACACCAGCTCCATCAGGTCACCAAAGCAGTCCTGTACCCCACACCCAGCCTTTTTTACAGCTCAACACCCCACATCCACAGAGCACTGATGGGTGATGGGCTCTTGGCCGTGCTGCATCATCAGGCTCAGAAAGAGCCAAGCACCTCCCATAAATCCTTCCTTGTGATAGAGGCTGAATCATTGCCCCTTTCTGTATCCATAGCACAAGATCAATTAACCTTTGCTATGGCTCCTCCTGTGAATCACTTAAGAGGAGTAATAGTTAAACTGCTTCATAGGAAGTGGTTTTAAAAACGCTCTGCTCTGCATAAGATGAGAGAGTTTGCCACAGAGAAGGGGAGGGGGGGGGAATAAATTCAAGCATGTTCAGCATCTTATGGATTAATCCTAGGCCTAGAGCCAGGATAATTACTGCCAGAAGGAATAAAAGTAACATAAATATAGGTTAAAGCACAAAGGATCCCGTTTGCAAGGTTTTATACATCACCAGCTCAAAAGCGGATTTGTAAATTTAATTATAGAAAGATTATAAAAGCAGGTAAAACCCAAAGGGTCGTTAAAATAATTTTACTATAGTGATGAGAACAAAACAAAACAAAAAAATAACCCAAACATTTTAAAAGAAGTAGGGCAGCTGATAAATCTCTTGAAGATCTTCTGCAGGATTCAGAGCAGATCGGGCACCGGGGACGTGCACGTGGCATCCGGCTAAGGCAGCATCCACCAGGATCTTCCAGAAATGCTCTTTCCAAGGGAGAAGAGATAAGTCCCTCTGACAGCTGTGCAACCTTCCAGCACTGATTTATTTAAAAACTTTTAAGAGAAGGTGTTCCTGGTGGCAGGAGCATGCAATGGTCTGGTTAAAGCTGTGTTAAAATGGAACAGGATGCTTCCAATTCCACCTTTTCTGCACGAGTGATGTGAAATCCCTGGAAGTGCTGCTTCCCGTCAGGATTAATGGAATTTCTCCCCCAAGAACAGCTTTGGGGGTGGAAGATGGTTCATAAAATGTCAGCAGGAGTGATTTGGGTTTTACTCCACAACTGGGCTCACCAAGAACAGCTTTGGGGGTGGAAGATGGTTCATTAAATGCCAGCAGGAGGCATTTGGGTTCTACTCCACAACTGTTGCCAGTGAAGAAAATGGCCATAGCATGGGCTATCCAAGGAACTCAGCTTGGAAAAGCAAGAATATTCCCTGCCATTCAGGCTGCAAGCCTGCATCCTCCACACTAAAACCTGGCTGAAATGCACACTTTGTTTCCAAGTGCCCACACACATTAATTTACTGTAGCCCAGTTTATCCCTGTAGATGATCTGAAAAAAATTCCATC
The DNA here is from genome assembly GCF_036169615.1 of Heliangelus exortis. Taxonomy (NCBI): domain Eukaryota; kingdom Metazoa; phylum Chordata; class Aves; order Apodiformes; family Trochilidae; genus Heliangelus; species Heliangelus exortis. The sequence goes on along the minus strand of NC_092424.1, from coordinate 111,784,156 downwards.
TCAGTGTACGCAGCAGGATATTTAGGTTATTTATTGTATTCACCCTTTATCATCTTTCTGCTTATCCCCTCTCCCTTCTAGAAATGCTGCAGGATTTTTTTCCCCTTGCGTGCACTCTTTAAGAAAATTTTAATCAATCTGCAAGGTGTGACTAAAGGGTGAAGGCACAGGGCAGGAACACAGAGGAGGGTTCAATTCTGGGATCTCCTGGGCTTACCACAAATACACACATAACCCTCAGCAACTTGAAATTTTACCTCTTCACCTATAAAACACTGTGTTTTGTTTGGGTTTTTTTTTTTTTTTTGGTGTTTAAAGCATATTTCTGACCATTTTCTACTCCAGAAAGCAGTTCCTGAAACATCCCTGGGACTGATCTGGGTGCTAACCTAACACAACTCTGAACAAGCTTTTGTCAGTCCAGCAAAACATTCTGTCATTTAGAAATTCATCACTTGTGTCCTTAAAATAGATCATGTGCTGAAATGCTCTGCTGCTCTGCTACCACGATGCCCGGTGTGTGTGTGTGTGTATGTGAGGAAAAAAACATCCTGAGCATGCAGCCAACACTCAATCCCTGTAAAAAGGCACTTCAAAGGATCACAGACAAGTTTTTTTTAAGCCTAAACACACAAATTTATTTGGAAGGCAGCTGAAGGTTTTACAAACTCATCACGCATAAAACACGGTGCATCCAAGAACTCAGGAGTGACCATTTAAACCTTCCACTTTGCAAGAAAGCAGTTCCACAACCCTCCTCTTTGCCTCATTAACAACATTCCTGCACAGGTGGGGTTTTTTGATCTTGTTTCAAGCCAGTTGTTTTCCTGCACTCCAATCCACACCAGACACTACAAATCCTTTTTGTGTGTAAACACGTTCGGGAGCCACACTGAGTTGTTTGCTAGGGTACAACTAGGTAAGAGTTTGACTCAAGTGTGGTGGTGAGCATGAAAAATAGCAGGAGGATGTTAATGATCCATGTGCCTTTGAATGATGAACCCCAGAGCAGCAACATTATGGGTATGGCACAGGAGGGAATGGGGATGCAGTAATGGAAATGCAAATTGAAGCTGGGGATCGAGGCAGTATCTCTAAATCAGAGGCTGCACCATGCAGAAGCAGCCAGAAGATGCCCAGGCTCCTGAGCTGTGTAAAACTGGATTAGAGATGAACTTCAAAACCAGTATGATGTGGAATAATCCTATGCTGGCAGAAAGGGATCAAAGCTAATTTCTCTCTCTAACTTGATTAATCTTCCGCAGAGATTACTGAATTCTCGACACACGCCAGGCTGCAAGTTAACAACCTCACTCTTTTATGAAGTTCCTGCAGTGGCAAACTGAAACCAGAGCAAGTTAAATATCCCAGAGAGCAGGGTTCTTTTTAACAGGCTTTTATAAAAGAATCCTGTGGCTGGGGACAGCACTGCAATGAAGGAAAAGCATCATTACCCAGGTTATGTCCACTGGGTTATCGGCAGGATGTCCCCATCCAAATCGCATGGGCTAAGTCCAGAAATACCAGGATGTTTTTATTTTTAGATACATGTCTATAGTTATTTGGTTTTTAACCTTGATTTGTTTCCCTAACCTGGTTCCCCAAAGCACAGCTGGTGACTTTTGTCCTAGCAGAGCAGGGTGAGTGCTCAGGCCCCTGCCATACAGGGACAGACCTGAGTTTAGGAGGAATATCAAAGGATGCTTCAGTTCTCTGCCCAAGGGGTGAAATCCTGGGGGTACCAAAGCCAGGAGCAGAGCTCTGTGGTGTTTGGGACCTCACCTGAAGCTCCCCAACCTCCTGTGTTGAGAGATGGCTCTGTTCCAGCAGATCATAGAATCATAGAATGATAGAATCCTAGGGGTTGGAAGGGACCTGGAAAGATCATCTAGTCCAACCCCCCCTGCCAGAGCAGGGCCCCCTAGAGTACATCGCCTAGGAACGTGTCCAGGTGGGTTTTGAATGTCTCCAGTGAAGGAGACTCCACAACCCCCCTGGGCAGCCTGTTCCAGGGCTCTGTCACCCTTACAGTAAAAAAATTTTTTCTGATATTCAACTTGAACCTCCTATGCTCCAATTTACACCCATTACCCCTTGTCCTATCACTGGTCACCACTGAGAAAAGCCTAACTCCATCTCCCTGACACTCACCCCTTACATATTTGAAAACATTGATGAGGTCACCCCTCAGTCTCCTTTTCTCCAAACTAAAGAGACCCAGCTCCCTCAGCCTTTCCTCATAAGGGAGATGTTCCACTCCCTTAATCATCTCAGTAGCTCTGCGCTGGACTCTTTCAAGCACTTCCCTGTCCTTCTTGAACTGAGGGGCCCAGAACTGGACACAATACTCCAGATGCTGCTTCAGCCTCACCTGCTAAGCAGGGCAGAGAGAGAGAGATTTCCCTTTTTCCATCTTGTTCACACTATAGCAAGAATCCTGCTAAACCTCAGGCTGAGGTGAGCTCCAGCTGACACAGCACTGCTGGTGAAGTAAATCCCCAGCATCTCAGTTTCTTCCATGGAAGTTGTTTGCTCTGCTAAAAGAAGCTGCATGGGGTCCACGTGTATCATGGTTCTCATCACACTTCTGACAGCAACTGAATCTGAAAATCCTCAGCCAAAGCTTCCTCCCTCACTCTACTGTTTGCTGCTTCAGGTCTTTTTCTGCCCTGGGATGGTTTCATGTGCTCTGTGCATGTACAGTGTTGTGTATGTTCATATATGTAGCTATAGCCCCCCTGGATCTGCTATTAAAAAGTTTTAAAAATCAAAAAAAGCCAAAACGAGCAAACAAAAAGTATCCACTCCTTCCCAACATTAAATGAAACACATTGATCCAAGCACTGGTACATCTCAGCACCCATAAAAACCTTTCAGACCTAAAAAAGAAAACAAAAAAGAAAAAAAGAATTAAATAAATAGTAATGCTCCGACATTAACTGATGCATTAATCATCAATTAAAGCTTAAATGGCAAAATAAAAATTAAAATAATGCTTTAGACACACAGGAACTGAAACACTTGAACAAAAACCTGCTTTTAAATAGAACAAGAATCTTTTCCCACTTGGTGTACTCCCACTTACTGGAGGAAAAAAATCAGCAGAACTGAAGGAATATAGCATTTGCTTGACAAAATAAAACTAATGGAATTCTTGGCATCCCAACAATATGAGTGAGGGTTTGGCTTCATATTTGGATGTGTTATTTTTGAGCAGAATACAACCAGGAGTTTCAGACCTGCCAACCAGAAGCACAAGTGTGAGGGACAGTCCTGAGCACTTCTGTGCCCAGAACTGATGAGTTTTTGGGATTTGGTGAGTGGTGGCTCAGGGAATCCCCATCCCATCATGGGTGGCATCCCAGTGGTAGAGACCTCCTCTCCCTGCAGTGCACAGAATTTAATCACAAAGGCCAACAAGACACAGAAAGAGAAGCCACTGATAAAAGTCTTTCCAGTAATTTCAATGAAGAGAAGATTTTACCTTAAAATAGGATAATTTTTTTTTTTTCCCTTCTCCCTCTCTGTAAGGTTAATGCACCAGAGTGCTCTCCTGGGGTTTCTGGATGACTGGAAACAGCATCTTGAACCATCAGCTGGTTTCAAGCAAGCTCTTGCTTGTGGAGATTAAAGCTGACAACAGCAATGCCATGACTGGGCTCCCAACCCAAACCATGGCTCCTCTCATTGCCACATGAAAATTTCCACATGACTCCCCAGCTCTGGAAAACCTGAGCTGTTTATGAATGTTTGCAACCATGGCTTTTGAGGAGATGGCATTGGCCAGAAGAAAAAAAAACAATTAAAACCCTGAGACTGGCAAAGGTGTCCCTTCAAAAAGCAGGATGCCAACAGATTTGATTAATGTAAATATGGACACATGTCCCCCTTCCAGGACCACAGGGCTCAAATCCAGGACAAGGTTTTGCATGGGAATCAGCCCACCAACTCCTCTGCTGTGTGGTCAACATCCTCCTGCTGCAGCAGGGAGAGTTTTGCAGCTCTCAGAGGGGTATTGCAGCTTCTGGACCCAGGGAAAGACATTTTAAAGGCACCCAGAGGATGTTCAGCAATCAGCTCCTGCTGATGGGGTAGAGGAGTTCATCCCAGCAAATGTCAGCTGCTGGGGAATCGTGGAATTGGTTTGATTGGGAAAGACCTTTAAGGTCATGGAGCCCAACTGTTAACCCAGCACTGAACCAAATCCCTCAGCACCACATCTCCAGGGCTTTGAAATCCCTCCAGGGATGGTGACTCCATCACTGCCCTGGGCACTGACAACCCTTTTGGTGAAGCCATTTCTCTTAATATCCAATCTAAACTTCCCCTGGCACAACTTGAGGCCATTTCCTCTTGTTCTATCACTTGTTATTTGGGGTACCCAGAGGTGGGCATCCAGTCAAAGCTGGAATCAGCAGAGGGACAGGACTGGTAGGAGAGGAGACTCTGCAGTGTCTGTGATGTTGACTGAAAGGGAACCAAAGACAAAAAGCTTGGACTGGTCACCTAACTCCTAGACAAATGAAGTCAGCTGGACAAAAAAAAAAAAAAAAAAAAAAAAAAAAAAAAAAATCTCAGCAGGATAAAGGAAACACCACAAAACCTTTAAAAAAAATACTGTACAGGCAGATGAGAAGAGAATCATGGAATGGTTTGGGTTTGAAGGGGTCTTTAAAGGTCACCTAGTCCAAACCCCCTTGAAGTGAGCAGGGAAATCTTCATCCAAATCAGGGTGCTCAGAGCCCCATCCAACCTGACCTGGGATGTTTCCAGGGATGGGGCATCTCCCACCTCTCTGGGTAACCTGGGCCAATGTTTCACCACCCTCATGGTAAAAAATTTCTTCCTAATATTTTAGTCTGAATCCCTCCTCATTTAGATGAAAAACTACCTTAAACTGGGACAAGAATGGGGATATCTAGTTTGGGATGAGACATCCTTCCATGTATAGGTATACCTGATAGGTATAGGTATACCTGATAAAACAAAAACTAATGAAAAAGAAATACTCTGCTTTTAAGTGTGAATCAACTCTTCAAATGTCATTCAAAAAATAGCCTGCTGGATAAAAGGCACAACAAAATTAAGTACAAAAAAAGTCTAGATCACATCAAATAACAATTGAGTGGATATATTGTACCATACACATTTGGTCTGGTAAATATTAGTTAATTAATTTAAATGGACACATTTAAAAAGATATAGACATATCACATAGATAAGCACTTCTGTTAGAAGAAAGAAGCTCCCATTAGTGAGTAAGAAAGAGCTACAGAGGAGAGCAGAATGAGGCTTTTCATGCAAGGAGCAGTCCAAGAGTAGACAAATAGTACATGAAAATGTCCAGTTTTCAGGTATGGGCAATAAAATTCTTGTGTGCATATACTTAGATGCATTCAGTGTGGTTCTTCTAAATTCATTCCTTTTTATGGGATTTTATTTTTTTCTTTTAATTCCAAGCTACCTAACACGATACACTGATGCTGTCCTCCAGAACTACAAGATTCTTGGGTTTGAAAAGATTGCTCTAGTGAGTAACACTTTGCTCAAACATACTCCATCTCAAACGAGCACTTACTTAGCTGCAACTCAAAGCAGGCAGCACCAGCTCCACGTGTCTGTCACTTCAAACTGTGAAGAAAGCTCTTTCAAAAGCTTCACACGCACACACTCAATATATCTTGTGCCAAAACACAGCAAATACTCTCTGTAATAAATCAATCTGTAGAGCTCTTTTTTTTTTTGCTTCCTTAAGTTCCAGCTTCAAGGAGTACTTGGGTACAATCTCAGATGTGCACTCAACTATGAAGTGAAACATCAACTAAGAAGTGAAGCATCAACGTGTCCACGTTGTTCCCTCCACTGCTGTTAATTTACAGATTGGTTTTGCTAATTATCTGTCCATAAAATACTTGGTCTTGTTCTCCACTGATGTCCAATGATAGGACAAGGGGTAAAGGGTGCAAGTTGGAGCATAGGAGGTTCTGTGTAAACATAAATGAAAGTTTTCTCACTATGAAGGTGACAGAGCATTGAAACAGGCTGCCCAGGGAGGTTGTGGAGTCTCCTCCTCTGGAAACATTCAAACCCCACCTGGATGTGTTCCTGAGTGACCTGAACTGGGTGATCCTGCCCTGGAAGGGGTCTTGGATTTGACCATAGAACCACAGAGTTGGAAGGGCCCCATCAGAACCTTTGAGTCCAAGTCCTGTCCCTCTGTATCCATGACTTTGTCTTCACTTTTGAGCTGAGTTTTGAGAGCTCAATGATCTTTCAAAGTCCCTTCCAAGCCCTGACACTCTGTGATTCATCATGTGGGGTTTTTTTTGCTTGGTAAAATGCTGCCTAAACCTGCCCTCTGTTCCTAAAGCTCTTGATTTTGGGGGAGCTACCCAGGACGAGATGCACAAGCAAACCCTGCAAGAAAGGAAGGAGAAGCTGTGCAAAGCAGCAGCAGCTGTGCCTGAAGACAAAGAAACAGAAGAGTGACAGCACAACAGAAGTCTTTCTTTTTTTCTGGTTACCATTTTGTCAGGAGTTTTTCAGGGTGACGAATCTCTCAGTGATGGAATCAGATGATGTCAAAACAACCCCAACTCAGCCTTAATGCTTCACGTCTCTCAAGCTAAAAATAAAGATACACAGGGGTGATTATGAAATGTCAAGACACAAAAAACTGAAAAGAAGGCTTTGTTTCAGGAGTCTGGATTACCATGAATTGGGGGGGGGGGGGGAAGGAATGAATAAATAATTAAAAGACAAAAATGTTTTAACTTAAATGATGGATATAATGTATATAAGTTTATATATATATATATATATATATATATACATTGGGACACTAAATGGCTTATCAATGGACTAATGGAAAGAGCAGTAAAAAGTGTATTATGTTGACAGACACAAAGAGAAATGGACAACCATTTGCCACCACTTAGGATTGAGGCATTTTCCCAGTTACACAGCTGCAATTAAAATCACCTCAGTCCCAAACAACAGCATGGGGAGGGTGGGTACCATGAGTGGCTTATTTGTCAAACTGAATTACCTGGTATGTGTGTGTGTGTGTGTGTACAGAACCCCTGGCTTAAACTTTTTGAACAAATTTCCTCCTAGAAAAGTCATCTTTATTTTCATTGTCCTCAATTTCACACCCGGGCCAACAACATGGAACGTATGCATGGCAGCATGCAGCCAGCACTTTGAGGAATCCATACTGACATGACAAGAACTAATCCTATTATTTCTTTTTCAGCATCTGAATAGGCATTTTTCTGAGTGCTGCTTCTTATTGTAAGTTTAACCCATGTGTTAATTCTCTTACTGAGATCTCAAGCTGCTTTCTCTAGAATCGAGGATTTAGGGGAGTGAAATCCCTTCTATTCAATTTCGTACTTAAGAGACAAACCTTTCAAAATTAAACAGGGGCTTGCAGACCATTTGCCTTAAAAACATCACTTCTCTTCCCAAGGCACTGGAAAATATCTCTAAAGCCAACTTCAGCCCATAGAAAGTTACTTTTTTAGCACATCTCATGTTGAAACCTGCCAGAAAAGTCAGCTGCCTTTAAGTAAGAATCAGGACTGCAGAAATCCGTGGCAGAAAAAATTTTCAGCATGACTTTAAGGATGATTCAAGAAGTGAAGAACCAAGCAGCATGCCATGAGAGTGAATTATGTCCTAAGGTTGCCATCCTCCTCCAAAAAACCTCAATATTCAAAGGTGATCAGCTGGGGCCAAGCAGGCTCCCAGCAGTCACTTCCCTGAGCTGAAGAAATATTTGAGCACGTTGTGACTCCGGGGAGTTTTCCTTTCTGTAATCAAATATTAAAATATGAAGCACGATGAAAACAAACATCTTACTCTGCACACACACACACACACACACAACTTTCTGGGCTTTCCTGCAAAGCTGCAAGAGCAGATTTGCTGTGGGTACGCCGGAACTTATAGGTAGCATATTAAATATTGATTAAAAATAAATCCAAATAATTAGGCTTAAATTTTAATACCCATGTACATTTCTCTATAATTCATCATGAACGGAATTTTATAAGGTTCCATGAGAGGCTCTGGGTTTAATTTTAATTATGCATTTATTACATAATTCACAAAATTCAGTAATGTGCAACGAGTCTCCCAGCCATTCAAGTGAGTAACGAGATTTATCAGCCCAGTTTGTCACACAACACAGAGGATTCAGAGCAGTTATAAAGGAGGGTGATGAAAGATACATGGAGGGAGGGAAGAACCAGCAGCAGCTTTATTCCCATGTAATAATGCTAATAATATGCAAATAATTCCCCATCTTAATGAATACTTCAGATGAATGCCACGTTCCAAACGGAGATTGCCCGCTGAAAGCTCTCCCTGAAAGAGGGAACACAGCAGCTCAGCTGCTCTGAGGTTTCAAAGCTCTTTTGAAGCCAGGAGGTTATGAGGGATGCATAGGATGAGGGCACCACTGAGCACCCCATCCCCCCCCACCTGCCTGAGAAGATGCTGTCACGTAGCAGATGATACCAAAGGTCCTCAAGCTCCTTCTTAAAAAGTGACCCACCCCGTCAAAGCCACCTTAGAAATGCAATTAATGTAATTTTCAAAACATGCAGGGATCCACATAGACCTCTAGGGATCTGAATCTGGCCTCTGGAGCACAGCTCTAATACCAGAGGATCTTAAATGCCCAAACCTCCACTGGACTGGGACTTGCTCTCCTAAATACTTCTGGTGGGGTTGTCAAATATGCGCTTGGAAGTTTCTCCCAAACCTCTGCAAGTATTAGAACAGTGAGTCTTGCTGTCCATCAATGAACACTTTCATAGAATCCTGGAATGTCAGGCTGGAAGGGACCTCGAGGATCACCTGGTCCAACCCTTCTAATATTATTCTTTATCTGAGATGTCTCAGCAGCCCCTTGGAATCATAGAATGGGCTGGGTTGGAAGGGACCTCAGAGATCATCAAGTCCAACCCTTGATCCACTCCCACTGCAGTTCCCAGCCCATGGCACTGAGTGCCACATCCAGGCTCTTTTGAAATATCTCCAGGGATGGAGAATCCACCCCTTCCCTGGGCAGCCCATTCCAATGCCTGAGCACCCTCTCCAGAAAGAAATTCTTTCTAATGTCCAACCTAAACCTCCCCTGGCACAACTTGAGACCTCTTGTGCCCTCTTGTCTTGCTGAGAGTTGCCTGGGAAAAGAGCCCAACCCCCCCCTGGCTCCAACCTCCTTTCAGGGAGTTGCAGAGAGTGATGAGGTCTCCCCTGAGCCTCCTCTTCTCCAGCCTCAACACCCCCAGCTCCCTCAGCCCTTCCTCACAGCACTTGTGCTGGATCCCTTCACCAGCCCAGTTGCCTCCTTTGGACCTGCTCCAGGACCTCGATATCCTTCCTAAACTGAGGGGCCCAGAACTGGACACAGGACACGAGGTGTGGCCTCACCTTGAGCTGAGACTTTTGCTTTCCAGTGGTGGAATCCACCATTTCCCCAGGAAACCATTCCATTGAGTGATCCCTCCCCCAGGCTCTTGCAAACCTCTCCCCTTCCAGCAGTTTTTCATCTCTGGGACAATGGGCACATGAAGTAGGTGGTACCAGCTATAAAACCTTCAGTATCCTTGAGCTACCCCACTTTTGCATGCTCTTCTCTTCTCTTCTCCCATTATTTTATCCTCAAACATCTTGTGGGAACTCAAATATTTAAGACTTAGGACTTGCAACTGGCTCCCAAAAACCACCCCCTGACTGGAGCATCTCTTCAAGTTCTCACTTGAAACCCACATTTTTCCTTGCTGCTCAGACATCTGTTTCATTCCATTTTCTCTATCCCCACACACCCTCTCCAACTTCCATCTCCCTCTTCAAGAAACCTTTAGGAGAAGCAGAGACCTTCAGAGTGCCTCCTCCCTCTGCTCTTTAGCACCCAGTTCAAGGCTCAGGCTCTTTGTCACATCTTACAGACACTCCTGGACAACACCACCTCATGTCCTCCTGGCAGCTCAGACTCATCTTCAGGTGTCCTTCAAGGGGACACCTTCAACACTGCCTTCACTCTCTCTGTCTATCCACAAAGTTCTCCAAATTCTTCTTCTGAATACACCAAACATATAAATTTTTGTCACTGGAATTTAATGCATTTAATATATTGGAAATTACTGGAATTTAGTAATTTTTTGTCACTTTCTGACCCTTGGGAAGATGTTTCTTCTCATGTCTCCACCACAGGCAGTTCAGAAAGAGAAAGTCATCACAGCTTTGCTGTAGTTGGATGATGGACTCAGCACTCACTTTCACCCCTTGAGCAAGGGACTTCTGCTCCCACCTCTTCCAGAAACCCAGCTTTTGCATAATCTGAATTGACAACATCACCAGAATGACTTAATCAGAGGATTTTTAAAAATATAGAAGCATACGTGTGTGTGATACTTTTTACTTCTTGATGTTCAGCATTTCAGGCTCACACTCTCCAGCTGTTTTTTTGCAGCCAGAGCTGGGAGTGCACATACAGATTTCTGAAGTACAAACTGAGTTTTCATTCTCAGGTGATCACCACATATTGGTAGCTGAATAATCATAATCATAGAAAACTTCACCAGGGAGAACACAAAAAACTCCCAAAAAACAACATTCCTGTATGGCTGCTAAATTAGCAATCCCACCCTCCACATCAGTCACCTGTATTTTTTTTTTTCCTCCCCCTTGTTCAAGGAAGGGTGTGATGAACAGAGATGATTTCTAAGGTTGCCCCAAGGGTATCCCCTTTGGAAAATCCCAGTATTTGTATCTTTTTAAACACATGCAAACACTTATGTACTATTCCTACATATTTATGAAGTCTATACCTACCTTACACATATCTCTCAATGTATTTATCTGTATCTATCCCAGGGATAGATACAGGGATAGAGGGGGAGGGGATTCTCCCCCTCTGCTCCACTCTTGTGAGACCCAACCTGGAGTTCTGTGTCCAGTTCTGGAGTCCCTATTACAGGAGGGACATGGATGTGCTGGAGTGTGTCCAGAAAAGGGCCAGGAGGATGCTCAGAGGGCTGGAGCAGCTCTGGTATGGGGACAGACTGAGAGAGTTGGGGTTATTCAGGCTGGAGAGGAGAAGGCTCTGAGGAGACCTTAGTGCGGCCTTCCAGTATTTTAAAGTATTTACAGGAAATCTGGTGAGGACCTCTTTAGGATCTCAGGTATTGATGAGACATGGGGGAATAGATTAAAACCAGAGGTAGGAAGATTCAGATTAGATCTTAGGAAAAGTTCTTCATCATGAGGGTGGTGAGGCACTGGACCACACTGCCCAGAAAGGCTGTGGAAGCCCCATCCATCCCTGGCAGTTTTTAAGGCCAGGCTGGAGAGGGCTCTGAGCAACCTGAGCTGGTGGGAGGTGTCCCTGCCCATGGCAGGGGGGTTGGAATTACAAGATCTTTAAGGTTTTTTCCAACCCTGACAGGTGTATGATTCTGTGATGTTTTGGGCTGGGTCCCACCAGCCCAGGTTGCTCCAAACCTCATCCAACCTGAGCTGAGACACTGCCAGGGATGGGGCAGCCACAGCTTCCCTGGACAACCTCTTCCAGTGTCTCACCACCCTCAAATTAAAGAATTTCTTCCTCATGTCCAACCTCAATCTCCCCTCTTCCAGTTTTAACCCATTTCCCTTGTCCTCTCCCTATCCCCCCCGTGTCCAAAGCCCTCCCCCAGCTTTCTTGTAGCCCCTTCAGATATTGGAAGGTTGCTCTGAGCTCACCTGGGAGCCTCCTCTTCTCCAGGCTGAACAACCCCAAGCCCTCAGCCTGGCTTCCCAGGGAGGTGCTCAGCCCTCTGAGCATTTGAGTGGCTCTGCTCTGGACACCTTCCAGGAGCTCTGTGTCCTTCTGCTCTTGGGGACTCCAGAACTGGACACAGCACTCAAATCATCAAGATAATTGGTATCTACAGAGGTGTTAAAGAGATAAGAGGGAAAAAACACTGAGTTCCCATGGAAGATACAGGCTTAAAATCAGTTTGACCCCACCAAAGATGCTGAGGGGAGGTGGTGGACCCCGCTGCTCTCTCATCCTTGGGGAAAGACTACAGTGGGAAGCCCTCTTTTCCTGGGCACTGAAGAATCTTGCACAGAAGCCCTGGAAATGACAGAAAAACTTGCCTCGGGTCTCTAAAACCCTCCTGGGGTCCAGAGCAGCCAACCATGAGACACAAGCCCCCAGGACTCCAGGCTTCATTAAGTTGACCACTCACAGCACCACTCGTGAGACATCAGAACTGGACGACAGCAAAAGAAACCTTCCCCAACCTCTCTCCTCAGAAATCTTCAGCTCCAGTGCTACTTTATGGCTTCACTGTGAGATCAGTGGCCCTTCAAATATTTTGCTTATTTTGCCCTCAAAGACAGAGGGTAATCTGCTGCTTTCACTGTCAGGTGGGACCAGCAGAGATGGGATTTTTGCATCAGCTCCCCACACCCCAAATGCAGAGGATGCTTTCTGAGCTTCCAAAGAAACTCATTCCTAATCTTTCACTTCAAGGATGCCTTGAAATGAAACACCAGATGATAGTGTCCTGTTCCCAGGTACCCACTGCAAAAATATCAAAAGGAAAGAAGAAATCCTGAGCCGGGGAAGACCCAGAGATTGTATGGCTCCCCCTGAAATGCATCATTTCCAAAATAAAGAGTGTAAATTTAACTGACCTCATAACCCAGAGGGCAATCAGTGTGCTGGGCAGCAGAATTACTCAGAAAAGACACCGTTTGAGCCTGAAATAAATCCAATTATGTTTCACTGCTCCTCTTCCATGGGTGGCACGGGTGACACAAGGTTGAGGAGGTGCCTCTGAAACAGTCTGATCCAGGAACAAACACAGCACTGCCAACAAAAACACCATTCCTCAGACTTTCAAAGATTTTTGATAACCTGTGAAGCTCCTGATTCTTCCCCAAATCAGCGTTGAGTAGATCCAAGGCAAACAAGCAGGAACAAGTCTTGGAGCAGGGAATGTTTCAATCCACTCATTGCTTAAAGAACCCAAAGAAACTCCAGATGGACAGACAAACAACCAGGACAACCATGTCTAAGCTACAAGGTGGGGGAACACCACTTAATAAGGCAATTTTGTGGGCAGCACCAGAGCTGGAAACTTTTCTTCTGGCCTCTACAATCACCACGTGAAGCACTTTGTTGACACAATAGAACATGGCTCAATTTCAAACACCGTTGAGGTCGAGTAATTTCAAACATCTTTTAATGTTTGCAGATAGTCCAGAGGGAAGTTGGCCCAAAAAGATCTCTGAGGCAGCCACAGGAAAACAGATAGAAAACCCTTTAAATCATTACAGTGCCAGGCAGGAGGGAGGAATGGAAAATGAAGAGGGAAAAGGGGAAAGGTGAAGATCCAGACTTCCAACTGAATACTTAAAGCATTTATTTATGTCCAGTGCCTCCATTATAAGTTTATAGCATGCCTCAGGGAGCAGTAACAGACCAATTCCATCAAGCCAGACCAGTAGTTCAAAAGTAAGGTTTGAAGTGTGCTCTGTACTCTTCCTCCTTCTCACACTATGGAGATTCATATTAGAAGGAGGTTATTCTTCTGTTTTTCTTCTGGGTAGCAAAAATGTTGCATGAGAAATCAGTTAAGGCATTAATACAGCTGGGCTGAACCAGAATCTTACAGACTAAAGCACTGGAATCTTTCATGACAATCTGGGACAGAATGGTGGTAAACCTGGGTTAGAAATGAAGCATATCAGAGAGAAAACAGGCAAAGAGATTCAGCTGAAGAGTTTCCCCTAAACCAGCAAGGTAAAGGGAGACCCCTTTGAAAGTCTAACTTAAATTTATAAAAGGCAAAATTAGCTGCCCAGTGTTAGTGTTTGTATTACAGCAGCTTCTGGAGGGTGACCCAGCAATGGGAGGACCTTGTGCTGAGTGGTGTGTTAGAAAGCCATTTGGGGAAAGATGTGGGGAAACTGAGGCAAGAGAATGTAAAGGATCTCCAGCATAACAGTGCCTTCTAAATCAAATCCATGTCTCAAATCAGGTTCTTTGGATACAGGAAACTAATGTGAGAGGAAGAGAAGGGCCTTTCAGATATTGCTGAAACCCTCAATTCTTAAGATTTTTCTCCAGTCCCCAAGCATTACCTGGCTGCTGAGGTCAAGCCAGCATCCCAGCCAGGAATTTGAGGGCAGCAAATAATAACAAAATAGCACTTACAGTTCTGTGGGGTTTTTTTGGTGACTCACAGGGATTCAGAATAAGGAAATCAGTCCCAAAAACTTCCAGGGAAACACTTATTTCTGAATGCCCTGTTAAAACAAGGTTTCTCTGATAATGTGTCTGTGAATGCCCCTGACTCCTTACTCCTGCTTTGGTTTGAGCCAAGCAGTAGATGTTAGGGAGAAGAACAAGAGACACCTCCTGAAACAAAGCACCCTGCTGGGGCAGGGCTTTTTACATGGGTGTGCAGCAAGAGGACAAGGGGAAATGGCTTAAAACTTGAAGAGTGGAGATCTAGGCTGGACATTAGGAAAAAATTCTTTAATTTGAGGGTGGTGAGAGGCTGGAAGAAGTTTCCCAGAGAAGCTGTGGCTGCCCCATCCCTGGCAGTGTCTCAGCCCAGGTTGGATGGGGTTTGGAGCACCCTGGGCTGTGGGAGGTGTCCCTGCCCATGCAGGGGGTTGGAACTGGATGAGCTTTAAGGTCCCTTCCAACCCAAACCATTCTGTGATGGTTGCAGAATCTGCATTATATGGGGCTAAAAGATCCTCAGCTCTTGCTGACACCTCTGATGTCTCACTGTCCTGGTGAATCCCAGAATCTCAGTCTGGTTTGGGTTAGAAGAGACCTTAAAGCTCATCCAGTTCCAACCCCCTGCATGGGCAGGGACACCTCCCCCAGCCCAGGGTGCTCCAAGCCCCATCCAACCTGGGCTGAGACACTGCCAGGGATGGGGCAGCCACAGCTTCTCTGGGAAACCTGGGACAGGAGCTCAGCACCTTCACAGTAATAAATTTCCTCCTCATGTCCAACCTCAGTGAACTCAGTGTGTGAGTGGGGTTATGCACTGCTCCAGCTGCTCAGGATGGGGGAATTTAAGCCTGGCAACAGGACACCTCCTCTTGCTGCATCTCCCACTTCTGAGAGCCTCTGGCAGTGGCACATTTACAGCTTCAAAGGAAAGCAAAGTTAAATCCTTCCTACTGCTGCTGTTGGCAGCAACACCATCACCATGCTTGCATCAGGAGATGGTTCATCCCCTTGTACAGATCCACAGGGCTACCCTAAATGGGATCAGGGTGGTTTCCTTTTTTCCTTAAGTTAAAATGGCCCCCAAACCATAAGCCATGCACAAAGGGTAGAGATGATGAATGCAGACTGGTCAGTCTTCCTCTGGATGAGCAGCAAGCCTCTGTTTCTTCAACCTTTCTATTTGTGCTTAGCAGTTCTAATGATCTTAAAAGTTAAAAAAAAAAAGTAAATATTAATGACCCAGTGACCACACAATTATTTTCCTCTCTGGACATGGCTCTGTTTTTAGGGTGGGAAAACAGAATGCACCACAACTGTCAGATCTGCTCTAGAGACAGAGATGGGGACAGCTGTGCAGCTTCAACCTGAGCCTTTGGATGGCTGGTCTGTAGATCTGTCTGCTGGGGACATCTCTCACTGCATCTCCCACTTCTGAGAGCCCCTGGAACTTTAAAGGAAATCAAAGTTAAATCCTTCCTGCCCTGTTGGCAGCAACACAATCACCATGCTTGAAGTGGGAGAGGATTCATCCCCTTTTACAGATCCACAGGACACCCCAAACGGGATCAGGATTCCCTTTTTCCTTAAGTTCAAACTACTCTCCCAGCATCATACAAGACTAATCCTACAGAAATTCAGTGGGTGAAGAACAAATAAGGGTGGGCACAACTGCAAAGGTCCCCTCCCACATCACTTTACAGAGGAGAGCCAGCCACTGCATCTAATGGGCATCAGCACCTCTGAAGATACTCCTAAGCCTGTGCTGATACCTAAATATCTGAACCCAAAACCACTTCCTAAAGACAGATTTTTTCTCCCTGAAGCAAGACAGAGCACAAGCTACTCCACTAAGCCCCTATTAGTTTGCCATTTACTCACAGCCAGTGGAGGTAAAGAGCAAATCAGCACCTCTGTATTTTGTGACAGATGCTGGTTTCTTCCTAGACAGACAGACTCTTAAGTGCTGCCCTGCTGGGACCCTGCACTCCACGTCAAGGGCACATTAAGGGGATCACGATCCCAGCATCAGCTGTGTGAGCACTACCAATAAATAGCTATTTTTCAGGCTCATTTTCTCCAAGCTCCCACCATTTCCCATTTTGAAGTGGATTCTCACCGTGAGGAAACTCATCCCTGCTCACCTAACTTTGTCAGTCTGGCCCAGACACCCCCTTGTTTGACACGAGGTTATGACATAGGGATTTTTCCTTCAAAAAGTGAGGAGTCTCAGCATTTTTGGATCGTGTTTCCAGAGTAAAAGTGATCCTTTGGTGTCTGAGGTGAAGAGATGCTCCCACACAGCACAACCACCCCATGAGAGCTGGGACAGCATCCTCCAGGCACCCAAAATTTTCCCCGGTGTTACTGCCAAAGCCTTTTCTAGACAAAGAAAGCAGTTTGCCTTTAAATCAAGACAGCAGAATTCAGCTCCCTTGCCCCACGAAAGACTGAGGGTGCCAGCAAAACACTCTCACATTCCCAAGTAGCCCCAGCATGCCTTAAGTCATGATACACTTTGATATTTTTGTTGAGCCCACGCAGGACGGGACTGAAATGCCACCGTTCACTGCAGGCAGGGTGTGGGTGGAAGACTTCACCACCCTCTTCCCAAAGCAGGAGCACATTTCAGGAGAACTCCACCTTGTCAGGCCAGAGTGAAGTCACACATCAGTCTGGCAGGGTGGAAAGGAGGTTTTTTTTTCAACGTGTTGTGAGGGTCAGGGTGGCTGGGAGAGCAGATCCCTTGCGGTCCCCGGGCAGGGTGGGGTTTGGTGGCTCCCCACGGCCTGGGTGTGAAACACTCACCTCATTTTCATTAATTCCTTCAAAGAATCATAGAAAGTGAGGGGTTGGAAGGGACTATGAAATATCACTGAGTCCAACCCCCCCTGCCAGAGTAGGGTCACCTCCAGCAGCTCAGAGGAACACATCCAGGTGGGGTCTGAATGTCTCCATGGAAGGAGACTCCACAACCTCCCTGGGCAGCCTGGGCCAGGGCTCCCTCACCCTCAGAGTGAAAAATTCTTCCTTATATTTATATGGAACCTCCTATACTCCAATTTATAAACATTGCCCCTTGTCCTATTGTTAGTTACCCATGAGAAAAGCTTTACTCCCTCCTCCTGGCACTCACCCTGTACATATTTATGAACATTAATGAAATCCTTCTTATTCTCCTCTCCTCCAAGCTGCAGAGCCCCAGCTCCCTCAGCCTTTCCTCACCAAGAGATGTTCCACTCCCTCCATCCTCTTGCTTGCTCTGTGCTGGACTCTCTCCAGCAGTTCCCTGTCCTTCTGGAACTGAGGGGCCCAGAACTGGACCCAATATTCCAGATGTGGCCTCACCAGGGAAGAGCAGAGTGGGAGGAGAACCTCTCTCAACCTACCAACCACCCCTTACTCACCACCCCAGGTGCCACTGGGCTTCTTGGCACATTTTTGGCTCATGCTCATCCTTCCATCCACCAGCACCCCCAGGTCCTCTTCTCCTGTGCTGTTCTCCAACATCTCAGCCTACACTGGTACCTGGGGTTGTTCTTTCCCAGATGGAAGACTTTACACTTGCCCTTGTTGTAATACATTAAATTTCTCCCTGCCCTACTCTCCAGTCAAAGGCTCTCTTACACTCATCTTCACAGATTAGACAGTAAATATGATTTTAAAAAGCACTCTCTAACCTCAGCAAGGCTGTTCCAAAAATCAGGCTTAACCAGTTGACCTCTGATTATCTTCAACACTGCACCCATCCATCTCCAATACCCAAGTTTCAGCCTCCAGCAGCACTTCCTTAAGGTGTTGCAACTGGATGTTCATAATTAAAAAGCTACTCAGTACCTTAAATTAACAGCTGGAAAGAAAGAATCTGACTGTCCTCAAAAAGTTCTGTAAGGGCCATCAAAGGCATTGAATGTCAGGTTCTGCATTGGGGTCACAATAACACTCTGCAAAGCTCCAGGTTTGGGGAAGAGTGTTGGGAAGTGCCTGGTGGGAATGGATCTGGGGGTGTTAACAGCAGCTGAATATGAGCCAACAAGAAGGAATTTGGGGGACAGAGATTGTCCCTCTGTGCTGGGCACTGGAAAGGCTGCACCTCCAGTCCTGGGGTCAGTTTTGGCCCTTCTGTGACAAGAAGGACACTGAGGGGATGGAGTGTGTCCATGGAGTGTGTTCAGAGAGGGGCAATGGAGCTGGGGAAGGGTCTGGAGCAGAGATCCAGGAGTGGTGAGGAACCTGGGGATGTTGAGTCTGGAGCAGAGGAGGCTGAGGGGAGACCTTGTGGCTCTCTACAACGTCCTGAGAGGAGGCTGGAGCATGGTGGGATGGTGTTGGTCTCTTCTCCCAAAGAGCAACTGAGTTTTATGTTGGATAATAGGAAAAAAATCCTTACTGAAAGGGTTTTCAGGCCCTGGCCCAGGCTGCCCAGGGTAGGTCCCCATCCATGGAGGTGCTCAAAAGCCATGGAGATGTGGTGCTGAGGGACACAACTGTAGTGGTGGACTTGTCTGGGTTAACAGCTGGTCTTGATAATCAACCAAAATGATCCCATGTTTTTTCCCAATCAAAATAACCCCATGATTCCATGAATGTCAGACCCTTCTGAAAGCCACTGTGCCCCAGGCACATGACATTTAGCAGTGTTTCTGCTCTCAGCTGCCTCAGCCAATAAATCAGCACCATCCCATCAGGATCTGGCCCAATATGTGCAAGTCTGACACTTGCACAAGAACAGCCCAAATGAAATGAGATTAGCCCAAATCCTTAAATGTTAATTAACTCCCACACACTGACTTGAGTAAGAAGCCTTGTGAGTAACTCTGCATTTTGTAGTGACAGTGTTTCCCAAATCTGGGAGCTGTGAATGAAACTGGAATAGCTCAATGGACACTTTGATCAAACCCAGCAGCCTGCAAAACAAGGGAAATTTCACACACACTGAAAATCAGTGAACTGTTTGCCTGGTGGTGGCTCCTCCAGAGGCAAAGGTGGTGGTGTCCTCCTATAGCTCTTCCATGCTCTCCTTCCTGGACACCTGTGTGACTCCTCCACCTGTGGCACCTGGGCTGAAAAGAACTGGTACCAATCATCAGCAAACTTAAGGGTGATCTCAAACCTCCTGGGGCACAGTTGGACCTCAAACTTGTCCTGGGGTGCTTATCTGAAGGTTCACCCACCTTTGACTGCAGCCATGAGTTCACTCAATTGTTGTGGTGGGAGAAAACCTTTAAGATCACCAAGTCCAACCTAAATAAACCTGACTCTGGCAAACCATGGCCCTCAGCACCACATCTCCAGGGCTTTTAAGCACCTCCAGGGATGGAGACTCCACCACTTTCAGTAAAGATTTTTTTCCTATTATCCAACCTCAGTTGTTCCTTGGGAGCAGAGCCCAACCCACGTTGGTTCCAACCTCTTTTCAAGCAGTTGCAGAGAGCCACAAGGTCTCCCCTCCCTCAGCCTCCTTTGCTCCAAGCTCAACATCCCCAACTCCCTCAGCCATTCCTGATTTGTTCTCCAGACCTTTCCTCAGCTCCATTGTCTTTCTCTGGACATGTTCCAGCCCCTCAATGTCCTTTTTGTCCTGAGGAGCCCAAAGTGTGGTCCAGGACTCAAGGTGTGGCCCCACCAGGGCCAAGCACAGATTCTTTCTGCCACTAAACCCATAAGAGGAGCTGATGGTGACAACAACAAGTCCCAGCTTTTTCCACTCTAAGCTTCTTTTCAAGCCTTCAGTTTGTTGGAGGCTGGTGCCCACTGAAGGTTTTCAAGCCAATGCCACCCTCCTGATGGCTGTACACTCAGAGAGGAATTCCAGCTGCCTCTAAAATGGTTTTTTACCCTTTCCAGCCTGGTGTGCATGGTGTTCAACATCTCCTATAGACACTGCAAGCAGCTTTGGCATTTGAAGGCTCTCCAGTGATGCACATGACAAGTCAGGTGTCTTTAGGAGAAAATCTGTCTCACTGTGCATCTCAAAGCACCCAGGGAGCTCCAAATCCTAGCAGGGGCTGGAGATTGCTTCAATTACAAAAGGGAAAAAAATGCACAAATATCTTCTAAAGAAAAGGCAAAGATGGAGGAAGTGTCTTCGATGGGTGCAGTTTTGCTGGAAAATAATCACAGGAAGAGAAAACCACAGAAGACCAACTTCGAAAACAAAAGACCTGCAAGAAGCCACCTTGAGGAGCATTTCCAGCTCAGGGCTGGAGGAAAAGCATCATCAGTGAGCAAAACCAACCCTGGGAAGAGCTGAAGCAAGGTGGGTGCTGCCACAGTTTGCTGCTTTCCAAGGGAGCTGAGGTATAGAGACTTTGCAGAGAGGAGAGCACAGGGCATCCTCTTGCTGGTGGAAATGAATCTCAGCTCAGGAGCAAGCACTGACATCCAATTACACTGCCTTAATGAGGCTGACAATAGATGAATGTTTTATCTGTTTTTACCCTGAATATTTGGAGGGATTATTTTTTTCATTTCAGGAGAGAAGGAGGGTGCAAATTTACAGTGGAGCATCCAGCTGGCTCAAAAAGAGTCCTGGATCTGGTCTTGCAGCCCTGAGCCTGAGGCCAACCCCTGTCACCAGCAGCAGAAGATGAGCTGCAGCTTTCAGATACCTTCTTTTGGGGAGGATGGGACAGAGGGGGCTTGGGTGCAGCTGTAACCATCTCCTGGGCTTCTGCAACAAAATTCTCTGCTTGTGAGATGTCCTCCTGCAAAGAAACCTCATGATATAACAGAGCATTCACCCCTTTCTGCAGAGGGATGTGGCAGCAATGGCTCAGCATGGTACTTTGTACACCCACTGACCTGGATCTTTCACTGACAGCTCTCCCTGCAGGGTGTGGGGGGAACACCTTGAGCTAAGACCAGTCCATAGCAATCAATTTTGGAGGCTTATATTGGTTTTCTTGATCTCCCTGGGCAAATTGTTTCCCTCCATCTTGAATGAAATCTAAGCATAAAGAAAAGTGGCTGCATTTTTGTCAGGGATAGATGATAGTGACTGTAACCTTTTAAGATCCTTCAGGAAAAATGTGAAGTATCTGCTCTAGAATTCAGTGTAGGTTAATACATTCACCACAAATTTTGACTCTCCAGTTGCACCAAGAAAATGGGTGCTTACTGAAATGTTGAAATGTCAAGGGATGGATACAGTCTCAGAATATCCAACCAAGTTTTTTATGGGGTGCAGTGAAAGACCCCGTGACAGCAGAGAAATGATAAGGAGTGAGCTCTGAACTCAAGGAGAGGGACAGACACACCAGGTTTGACCTGAAGTGCCCAAGCTGCAAGCCAGGCAGCTGGTTCCCATTTCTGTGCTTGCCAAGATCAAAACCAAAGCCTCCTTCAGTCCCCATACAGTGAGGGCCCTGGTCATGCTTTGCTCCTCTGCTGCTTGCCAGGCAGACAGACAGATTAAGCATCATTCTTGCTTCTTTTTCCCTGTGTCTTGATCTAAAAAGCTCTCCCTGAGGTGCTTATATCAGCCAGAAGCTTTTGCCTGACATGACCTCACGAGGACAGGGCTTCAGACAGCAGAGCAGGAGCACTTGGCCTCTTTTTCTCTAAGCACACACCATTAATTGCTACTTCTGGACTGTAACATATTTTTCTTGGCTGCTTGGAGGAGCTTTGAGCACGTTGTTCCCACTCTTCAGCATAAAGGTGAACAAGGGAACCTACAGCTCTTCCAGTGGGCTCAAAAATAAAAACTCCAAGGAACCCAGTACGTTTAACAGGCTTAATGCTATTTTAGTACGTGCTAAATTAGGGGAGTGTTTGAAAAGCACTCACCTAAGTAATCAGTG
The DNA here is from genome assembly GCF_036169615.1 of Heliangelus exortis. NCBI lineage: Eukaryota > Metazoa > Chordata > Aves > Apodiformes > Trochilidae > Heliangelus > Heliangelus exortis. The sequence continues at coordinate 111,762,094 of NC_092424.1, read as the reverse complement.
CTCACACGTTTACACCTTGTGAAAAAAAAACCAGAAAAAAAAATCACCGCTGCGGGAATACTCTCCTCTCCAGTCCCCCTTTAATATTCCCCAAGGTCCTGGCAAAAGCTCTGCAATTCATTTTCTCCCTTGGCATCCTCAGTTTCTCAGTGACCATTTAAACAAGTCACTTCTGGACCCCAGCCCTTGCTTCAAACCTCCTCTTCCTTTGCTGCGCTGCGACCGATAATTCATCTCAGCCCGACAGCTGGAGCGCTGCCGGAGTCAACTCCTGAGTGCCCGAGTAGGAGGGGCAAGAGAAAAGCTTTCAAATGAAAGTATTATTCTCCCAGCAGTGAAGCACCCTTTCCTCCAGCCTCAAGCAACACCAGCCCTTCCATTCCTTTGGTTTCTAACAATATCTTCCCTCCTGCTGCTGACTTACAAAAGGCCCGACCTGAAAAATCGGCTCTTGAAACAACCGTCAGCAGTTTTTAAAGCCCGTTCAAGTGGCACGTGGGGGAAGGAGAAGGGGAAAGCAAAAACCCAGTTCAGCTTCACCTAGCCCTGGAAATTAAAATATAGAAATAAAACACAGGACACGGGTGAGACTGAGAGCTGGTGTGTGGCAGGATGGCAAAGCTCAGGGCTGCTGGCAGCTGGCACGCACCTTCTTGCTAGGCAGAGACTCCAGCAAGACGGAGGGTCTCTAGGTGCTTGGTGGAAGGACAGTAGGAGCTGTCAAAAAGCTGCTGTCATCTGGGGAGAAGGAAGAAGAGGACGTGTCTGCTAATTACCAGGCACAATGTCACCTCTAAACCAGCAGCAATCTCCTTACCCAGCTGCCAGCCCAACCCGGGGAGGTTCCGGGAGCTCTGCAACGCACCCACCCTTCCTCACAGCTTAGCTCAAACCCTTTGGAGATCCTGGCAGATCCTCACCTGCCAAACAACCAGAAGGGATGCAAACGTTAAAAGTCTTGGAAGACGGCGTCCTCGGATGGAAAATGTTCTGAGCAGGGCAGGGTAATGATGCAGATCTGCAAGAGGGCTGCAAAGTGTCAGCGGGAAGCGGGCGTGCAGGAGCAGACGCCGCATTCGTTCTGCTCGGAAGCAGAGAGGGAAGCTGTGTGTGTGCCATCCAGCAGGCAGCAAGGATTTATTTAATTTTAATACACTCCCTGGCAGGGAGCCAGCGACAGTCCTGTGACCTTCATTTTGTCATTGCCCAAGTGTACATTTCACAGACCAACGTATTATATACCTCCAGGTAACCAAAGCACATTTATACCTGATAAACCACCGGCCCGAGCTCAGGTGAATGATTTCAGTGTTCTATTGTTACTGTTATTTTAGTTTTATTTCAAATGGAAGATTAAACCAAGAAATCATCGTAGGAAGACAACGAGGCTGTGAAGGGATCCAGCACAAGTCCTGTGAGGAAGGGCTGAGGGAGCTGGGGGTGTTGAGGCTGGAGAAGAGGAGGCTCAGGGGAGACCTCATCACTCTCTCCAACTCCCTGAAAGGAGGTTGGAGCCAGGGGGGGGTTGGGCTCTTTTCCCAGGCAACTCTCAGCAAGACAAGAGGGCACAAGAGGTCTCAAGTTGTGCCAGGGGAGGTTTAGGTTGGACATTAGAAAGAATTTCTTTCTGGAGAGGGTGATCAGCCATTGGAATGGGCTGCCCAGGGAAGGGGTGGATTCTCCATCCCTGGAGATATTTCAAAAGAGCCTGGATGTGGCACTCAGTGCCATGGGCTGGGAACCACGGGGGGAGTGGATCAAGGGTTGGACTTGATGATCCCAGAGGTCCTTTCCAACCTGGATGATTCTGTGATTCTAGGATTCTATGGAAAGACTCGAAGACTCTTGGACTTAGAAGGAGGTTGACAAACGGATGTAGGAGTGGCATATGGAACCTGTGACTCTATAGAAGGATCTTGGATATTTGCCCTTTCACCAAGGCAAGATGGAAGGAACAAGGAACAGCCACTCCCCAGGACTTCATGGAAAAATCCTCCCCCATCTTGGCAAAATGCAAACAACCAACAAACATCTCCCAACACTCCATCCCCACCCTTGCCAATGACTGTATTTGTGCCATTTTGACCTCTTCCACCTCTCCTTTTTTTGGGTTACTTTTGGTTGGATTGGGTCATTTTCACAGTGGATCAAAGGTTGGACCTGATGATCTCAGAGATCCTTTCCAACCCAGATGATTCTGTGTGATTCTGTGTCTTTTTTTTTTTTTTTTCCCCCAAGCACTGGTACATGTTGCACAGCCTTTGCCACGGACACAGCTGAGAGTTCAAAACCCCAAATTCCTAAGAAAAACTGAGAAACCTGCTTATAAAATGCAGCAGGGTTACAACATTTTAACACCTGGTCAATTTTCAATGCTGCTCTCAGAAAATGGCTGCAAAATGGCCATTCAGCATCTTGTCTTTATTGCCTCCACACCATCACCACCATGCAGATTTTTGCCTCTTAGTAAATGCAGAGTAATATTTAGATGTCTCAGAGTTTCAAGAATGGAAAACCATTTCAAAGTTAACAGCCTCAAGAAGCAATAAATCATAACATTTCAAGAAGGAGTTGTTTCTGACTCCAGTATTGCTGAGCTAAATGACTTGTACCATTACAGAAAAGTCATTCTGTGTATGAGAAACGAGCAGCAGCACTTTGGTGATAAGGATAAAGAGATATTTGTCCTAACGAGGAAACCTCAGCTCCATCTGAGCACAGACTCAGTGCAGCCATAACTCTGGAGCCGTTAGCGATGTCTCCTCGGCTTTCTCCAGGGATCAACTCAGTATCACTATCACATCCTTCTCCAGAGTGAGGAAAGCACATTACAGGCTGATAAAAGGCAATCCGTGGTATTCCTTACAAGCCTCCAAAGATGAGCAATTTATTAAAAAGAGCTTTTCAGGAACCTGGCAAAAAAACAAACAAACAAACAAAAAAACCCACCAAGAAACAAACCAACAAAAACTCATGTTCTTCATCAACACCTCACACCAAATCCATCTTCGTTTAAAAATCCATCTTCCAACAAAAGAAGCACAGACAGGGGTCGAGGGAGGGGATTCTCCCCCTCTGCTCTGCTCTGCTGAGACCCCACCTGGAGCTGTGTGTCCAGTTCTGGAGTCCCCAACAGCAGAAGGACACAGAGCTCCTGGAAGGTGTCCAGAGCAGAGCCACTCAAATGCTCAGAGGGCTGAGCACCTCCCTGGGAAGCCAGGCTGAGGGCTTGGGGTTGTTCAGCCTGGAGAAGAGGAAGCTCCCAGGTGAGCTCAGAGAAACCTTCCAATATCTGAAGGGGCTCCAAGAAAGCTGGGGGAGGGCTTTGGACACGGGGGGGTAGGGAGAGGACAAGGGAAATGGGTTAAAACTGGAAGAGGGGAGATTGAGGTTGGACATGAGGAAGAAATTGTTTGGGGTGAGGGTGCTGAGCCCCTGGTTGCCCAGGTTGCCCAAGGAAGCTGTGGCTGCCCCATCCCTGGCAGTGTCTCAGCCCAGGTTGGATGGGGCTTGGAGCACCCTGGGCTGGGGGAGGTGTCCCTGCCCATGCAGGGGGTTGGAACTGGATGAGCTTCAAGGTCCCTTCCAACCCAAACCATTCTATGAGCCTAAGTACCTTCCTAGAGCTGATGCTACAAAGTTGCTCTTCCCTAATCACTGCTGCTTGGGTTTGCAGATTACAAGTGGTTGTGCCTCTTCACCTGTCAACAAAGATTTATCAACCTACTCCTGTATCACAAAGGTCACAGAAGTAAATCCAAGTGCAAGTGGTTCCACCAGGAGCCCCTCCTCCCTCCTCCTGAGCTCTCCGATTGGCAACTGCACCCACCAGGATGACACAACAAAATAGCTTAAATAATTAAAACTGTAAGTATGGAAGGGAAAGAACAAAGCAGCTGTGGGATGGAATGAGCCTGGCTTTTCTTAGGCTCTGTTACATCCAACAGGTCTCCCAGGAACCACTGTGAATTAAGAGTAATGAAGAGATGATCCAAGGTTTGGTTAAAGTCTACCAGACCCAGCTGGGCATCCTTCATTAGAACCAAAAAGAAACCACCAGAAAACCCAGGGTCTGATTCTCACTGCTTTGCACCACTCCAGCAGCACAAATGCCAGAAGAAATCACACCCACACCTCCTCTTAACAGCAGCATAAATGAGCTGTGATGCAAACCAGGATCCAGCTGGAGATTTTAAGTTAAGACCTAAAGGCAAGAGAGCAACCAGATGTTTGGGTGCCTCGCCTGAACTCTGCGTTCAGTGGAGTTTGGTCACCTCTTCTCTGAACAGCACCTGGGGGATGTGGTGTTGTGTCAGGCACTGGAAAAAGTAGGCAGGGAAACTCCATCCAAAAAACCTCCTTTTGGCTGTGTCTGCACCTTGATTGAAATAAAAATCTCCCTCCCTCCTCACCTGCTGCCATGAAGCTCTTGGATTCAGCCACAGCGCCGAGGAAAGCTGAAGCCCAGGAGCTCCGTGTGAAACCAGGTGTGATCAGCAAAATGGGCCAAGCCAAGGGAATAATCACAGAATCAGAGGATGTTAGGTTGGGAGAGACCTCCAAGATCACCCAGTCCAACCTTTGACCAACACATTGTCTAACTACTAACCCATGTCCTTAAGGACCAGGTCCAAATGCCTTTTAAATGCCACCAGGGATGGTGACTCCACCACTGTCCTGGGCCATTCCAGTGCCTGACAACCCTCTCAGTGAAAAAATATTTCCTAACATCCATCCTAAATAACCAGGAATCCTGCTCCTTACCCCTCTCTCTTTATTCCTCGTGGGCCTCCACACTTGATTTCAGGCACACGATTCCTTTGGCTTCACAAGGGATTCTGCAGCCTGAGATCTCCAGGGTCACCACCCACCCCTCATAGGAACCCCTCCAAAGCCAACACCACCAAGAGCTGATCTTCCAGTGAGGGTCTGGAAGGGACTTCTGAGCAGCAGCTGAGGGCACCTGGATTGTTCAGTTTGGAGAAAAGGAGGCTGAGGGGTGACCTCAGTGCAGTCTGTGGCTTCCTCATGAAGGGAAGAGATGGGATTGGCACCAATTTCTTCACTCCTGTGACCAAGGACAGGACTCAGAAATGGTGAGAAGCTGAATCAGGGGAGGTTTAGGACAAATACCAGAAAAAGTTTTTCACCCAGAGGGCAGCTGAGCAGTGGAACAGCTCCCCAGGGAAGTGGTGATAGCACCAAACCTGAGTTCAAGAAGCATTTGGATGCTGCTCTCAGGCACCTGGGGTGATCCTGGGGGTGCCCAGCACAGGGACAGGAGTTGGATGGACTTCATGATCCTGATGGATGCTCCCTTCAAACTCAGAGTATTCTATGATTCTATCATTTTATGACAGACTGATGGAGATGCAGGAGACCAGAGCAGGAGGAGAAGGCCAGCACAAGCACCTTGCCCTGCTGTCTTTCCACCAGTTCTCTCTCCAGGACTTCACTGCCCTTCACTGCAGAGCAAACAGCATTTTTTTCCATTGTTATTTTTTTTTAAACACGTAAGACTGAAAACAGAGGATGCACCTCTGCAGCTCACACACAACATGTCCCAGCAGCAGCACGGCAAGTTCAAGTCACCCTGTGATTTATTAACTCAGGGGTGGCTCCCTTCTGTCTGGGTCATGACACTGGGTCGTGTCTGGGTCATCCATCCACTAGACCCAGTCCTGTGGTCCAGAAAACCTTATTCTCTTTTTCCTACAAAAATACTGAAGGATTTTACTTCACCACTGAGACTCCAGCGTATCTCCCCCAAGTATGCTACAGTGCAGTGAGAGCAGAAAAATGTCAAAATACAGAGCCCAGAATTATTCTGTCAAGCTGGATTGAGGAGGGTCAAAATATTTGAGTTGAGAAAAATTTTGGAAGCTCATCTGCTAAATCACACCACGGTGCTGCAAGCGAGCAGTGCTCAGCATTTCAGTCAAAGCCTAACTCAGCTTTACTCTGACTCAAAATAAGAAAACAGCACATTAATCCCAAATCCTGTAAATATTTGTAAACACTCTCCACCATCTTCCTCACTCCCGTGGTGGAGGGCTGGCCCATGTTTTCAAAGCCTGTGTGAAAGCAGATGGTAGCCACCTAATTCAGATTCCATGCAATCTGCTGCTGGTGGGGAATTAAAAAAAAAAAGTAAAAAAAATCTTGACTGCTTCTCCTACAAATGTAAAACCTGGGAAGTTCAACCCACTTCTTACTTTTGTTGCATGTTTTCTAACAGTTTTGCCAATAGACACAGCTATGCTCAGGGAGAACACATGTTTCTTGTTCTCAACTCAACAGCAAAAAAACCCCCTCAGATAATGCTGGGAATGTTGAGTTGTCTGCTTGCCTGGCTCTTTTGCTTACCCTGGCTTTGCAACTTCATCCACTGCTCTCTCCTCACCCACAAATCCAACCATTTTAACCTACAAGACAACCAGGTTGGTCACACATCCTTTACTTGAAGTAAATCCATGCTGACTATTTCCCAAATCCCTCTTTTCTTGCACATGCTCAGAAATTTGTTCCAAGAGGACTCACTCCATGATCTCCCCAAGGTCCCAAATTGGGCTGACTGTAGCTCCTTGGGTCATCCTTGAGATCTTGGGAATATAGGTGCAATATTTGCTTTTCTCCCATCATTAACAGCCACTTAAAGTCTCCATGAACTTTCAGAGGTAAGAGATGGGCCTTGATTTAACATCAGCCACTTCTTTCAGCACACACAAATGGAGCTGATCAAGTCTCCCAGACTTGCAAGTCTCAACCCTGATCTGCTGCTAATGTTCCTCTGAGTCTGAACCCCTCCATGCCAACCACAGAGGCCTGGGAGACCTTGCTGGTGAAGACTGAAGCGAAGAAGGCACTTATCTGTGTCTGCTGGTGCTAAATCATAGAATCATAGAATTGGCTGGGTTGGAAGGGACCTCAGAGATCATCAAGTCCAACCCTTGATCCACTCCCCCCGTGGTTCCCAGCCCATGGCACTGAGTGCCACATCCAGGCTCTTTGGAAATATCTCCAGGGATGGAGAATCCACCCCTTCCCTGGGCAGCCCATTCCAATGCCTGATCACCCTCTCCAGAAAGAAATTCTTTCTAATGTCCAACCTAAACCTCCCCTGGCACAACTTGAGACCTCTTGTGCCCTCTTGTCTTGCTGAGAGTTGCCTGGGAAAAGAGCCCAACCCCCCCCTGGCTCCAACCTCCTTTCAGGGAGTTGCAGAGAGTGATGAGGTCTCCCCTGAGCCTCCTCTTCTCCAGCCTCAACACCCCCAGCTCCCTCAGCCCTTCCTCACAGCACTTGTGCTGGATCCCTTCCCAGCCTCCTTGCTCTTCTCTGGACCTGCTCCAGCACCTCAATCTCCTTCCTGAGCTGAGGGGCCCAGAACTGGACACAGGACTCAAGCTGTGGCCTCCCCAGGGCTGAGCACAGGGGCAGAATCCCTTCCCTGGACCTGCTGGCCACGCTCTTCCTGACACAGCCCAGGATGCCATTGGCCTTCTTGGCCACCTGGGCACACTGCTGGCTCCTCTTCAGCTTCCTGACAATAATCAGGAAAAAAATCAGGAGCCATATTCAGCAACATGCCACAGGGCAAGAGTAGATCATCATCATCATCATCATCATCATCATCATCATCATCATCATCATCATCATCATCAACCACTAGGGAAGTGGCTCTCCCCCTCCACTCAGCACTGGTGGGGCTGCACCTCGAATCCTGGGGTCACTTTTGGGCCCCTCAGGACCAGAAAGATATTTAGGGGCTGGAAAACATCCAGAGAAGGGCAATGGAGATGGGGAAGGATCTGGAGAACAAGACTCAAGAGTGGGTGAGGGACCTGGGGGTGTTCAGCCTGGAGCAAAAGAGGCTGAGGGGAGACCTTGGGGCTCTCTGCAACTGCCTGGAGTGGTCAGGATCTTCTTCAAAGCAATAGGAAAAGAGGAAATGGCCTCAAGTTGTGCCAGGGGAAGTTTAGATTGGATATGGGGAACAATTTCCAGCGTCCCGGTCCAAGCTGCCCAGGGAAGTGGTGGAGTCCCCATCCCAGGAGGGATTTCAAAGCCCTGGAGATGTGGTGCTGAGGGACAAAGGGCAGTGGTGGCCTTGGCAGTGCTGGGTTAATGGTTGGAATTGATCTTCTAGGTCATTTCCAAACAAAACCATCCTGTGATTCTGTGTTCATCTTGCTGCCCTTAACATCCTCTTGCAAACTCCCAGTGAGCTCTGGCTTTCCTAACCCAAGCCCTACACGCCTGGACAACATTTCTAACCTCAAACCTTTGTAGTCAGACTTAGCTCCTGCCTCCTACAAACCACTGTTTTGCACACTGGATGAAAAATAAATCACACTGCCCTGTTGGGCCTCTAGCAGAGGTCACAACGTGACACATCCAAATGAAAAATCTCTTCAATCCCACTCAAGACTCAAGGATTTGATTTTTTTTTTTTTTCTCTCCAAGAGATGAAAAACTGGCTAACACTGCTAGTGGAGAGTTAAGCCCCTCCACAGCAGCCTGTAAATAACCCTGGATTGCCACACAAATGCCACTGGTCACAAAGCTTCAAAGTCCTTCTACAAAAGAGGGCAATTTTATTTGACTGGGTTTCTCCGTGCAGGAATTAATTTTGGAGGTTGATTCTATGTGATACAATCAGGATGTTTTAGTTCCTGGAGATGACACTTCTCCTCCTACCCACAGCTATCAACTTTGGAAGCGTGACACACATTTCCTACAAACCTACATATTCTTTGCTTCACTGTTTCAGCAGCCTCCAAGTGGATTAATTTTATTTAAAAAAAAAAAAAAAAAATCAGTAACCTAAAGTTACAACATTTCTCTGATCCCTGATGCTTTATAAACACCCAGTGAAACTCACAATGAGCACATTCATATTCTCAGTAGCACAGAGCTGCCTTGCTTTGGATTTCTCTCCTGGGGAGAAATGCAGCTCTGAAACCCCCCCATGAGTGATCTCACAGAATTGTCATGGCTGGAGAAGACCTCTAAGATCACTGCATCCAACCATCAACTTACACACACACACACAATAAAAGAAATAAAATATATTTATATCTACATCACCATGCTCACCAGAGCATGTCCTGAAGTGCCTGATCTCCATGGGATTTAAATATCTCCAGGGATGGGGACTCCAGCACCTCCCTGTGCAGCCCATTCCAGCACCTGGCTGCTCTCTCAGTAAAGAAATTGTTCCCCAGATCTGGTCTAAACCTCCCCTGGTGCAACTTCAGGCCATTATCTCTGGTCCTATCATTGTTCACTTGAGAGAAGAGCTCAGCACCCACCTCCCTACAACCTTCTTCCAGGGAGTTGTGGAGAGGAACAGTCTCCTTTCAGCCTCCTCTTCTCCAAACTAAACATGATGAGGATGAGTTTGGTTGAGCTGGGAACTTCAGTGGAAAACTGGAACATGTCCCAAACCAAGAGACTGGAAAGCTCAGCTAGTTATTCCTTTCCTATATTTCTACAACAGTCTTCCCTGGCCCCATCCCCCATAATTTTAGTTTTTCAATAACTGGGCTTATAACCTCTTGCTGTTCTTGTTACCCTCACCACTTCACTGGGGACAAAGTAATACAGGGAGACTTTTCAAGGAATTGATCCATTTTCTTGGTGCATTAATCAACATCAGCTACACATGAAAAATAAAACTTATCCCTAAACTCTGCAGTTATTCAGGATCAAAGATTTTTTTATTTCAGCATTAAGTTGCACACAAACCATCAATATCCACCTTCAAGAATTCCATTGAGCTAAAGAAGGAATAAAATGATCATGAGAACCTCTATTTCTTCCTCTTGGGGAACTCCAAGCCCCACATGGCTTTAATTTTAAGTTGGATCCCAGGTGAAACCTTTCCATACCTCTCTTCCTAACAAGTGACATTCATTGATGGCCACACATCACATGAAGTCTATCAGACTGCTGGCCCAGCTTGATTTATGTCCTGGCTTTGCAAGGGACCAACACTCTTCAGAAGATGGTACAGGGATATCAAGATACCCCTTCTACTTTCTTCTCTGGAGGTAAATTACCAGAAATTGCCTGTAGCCTGGAAGAGGAGTTTCTAACTTACTTGTTCTAATGCCAACAGTAAAGGCACAAAGATTTTTATCCCGTTTAGATCTGTCAAATCAGGTAAAGAATCATCTGCAACTGCCCCTCAGTGAGCAGAACAAGAACATCCTTTCTCAAGAGGTGCAATTTTTTGCATTTTCCACTTTCCGTGTCTTGGAAAAACTTCTCTGGCTGAACTTCACCCAAATCTGCTGCTGCTGACAAAGCAGTGCCGCTGAACTCCAGCCTCATTCTCTGCCACTTGTCCTAGATCAGGAATTTTGGGGACAGGACCTAAGTCAGCTGCTAGGTGAGCTCTGCCAATGTTTAACTGAGGCAGGGTGCTACCAGGTGATGCTGTCTGATAAAACCCCTCTGGAGACCTTCTGCAGCATAAAGAGCATGGAAAGAGCTGACCCAGGGCCTGTTTTTTCCTTTGGTGATGATTTAGCTGCTTTCCTTGGTTTCTAAGTCAGACATCACCACTTCAGGGACTGTCACTCGATGCTGGACTGATGCCCACTTCAACCCCTGGAAAACCAACCCAACGTTAAACCCAGTACAGCACACACCAGGCACTTGAAATTATGTGTCAGCTTTCGACTCATCATAGAATCATAGAATTGGCTGGGTTGGAAGGGACCTCAGAGCTCATCAAGTCCAACCCTTGATCCACTCTCCCCATGGTTCCCAGCCCATGGCACTGAGTGCCACATCCAGGCTCTTTTGAAATATCTCCAGGGATGGAGAATCCACCCCTTCCCTGGGCAGCCCATTCCAATGCCTGATCACCCTCTCCAGAAAGAAATTCTTTCTAATGTCCAACCTAAACCTCCCCTGCCACAACTTGAGACCTCTTGTGCCCTCTTGTCTTGCTGAGAGTTGCCTGGGAAAAGAGCCCAACCCCCCCCTGGCTCCAACCTCCTTTCAGGGAGTTGCAGAGAGTGATGAGGTCTCCCCTGAGCCTCCTCTTCTCCAGCCTCAACACCCCCAGCTCCCTCAGCCCTTCCTCACAGCACTTGTGCTGGATCCCTTCACAGCCTCCTTGCTCTTCTCTGGACCTGCTCCAGCACCTCAAGCTCCTTCCTGAGCTGAGGGGCCCAGAACTGGACACAGGACTCAAGCTGTGGCCTCCCCAGGGCTGAGCACAGGGGCAGAATCCCTTCCCTGGACCTGCTGGCCACGCTCTTCCTGACACAGCCCAGGATGCCATTGGCCTTCTTGGCCACCTGGGCACACTGCTGCCTCCTCTTCAGCTTCCTGGCAATCCAGACTCCCAGGTCCCTTTCTGCCACTCTGTGCCCAGCCTGGAGCTCCCCATGGGGTTGTTGTGGCCAAAGTGCAGGACCCAGCACTTGGAATGTTGAACCTCATCCCACTGGAACAAGGCCAAGTCATCAGGTCAGCTCTTAGATGGTCTGAAGATCAGGGGCTGAGTTTTAATGCCCTGCAGCCAAGAAGTGACTACCATTTGCCTTGTAACTGTAATTTCACAAAATACACCATTCCAGAAGCACTCTTGCAAAGGTGAGAAATGTGGTTTCACAAGATTTATTTTGATGAAATGAGATTTTAATCCTCTTTTTTTAGAAATCATCTGATCTCACAGTGTAGTTCAGCTACAATGTCAACCATACAAATTCACATGTACAGGCAGAAATGTTAAACAAGGAGTGTTCAAGGAAGTGGAGAATGATGCACAGGCATCCAGGAGGGATATGGTGGGTTTAAGAGCATTACAGCATCTTGCTTTGAATGGAAGATAGGCACATGCAGCCATATTTCACCAATCGTGAAAAAAAACTGAGAAAGATGAATAAACCAAAGGGACAGTTAAGAAGGAACCATTTCTAAAAAGTGACCAATGATCCAACTGCATAAAACCCAACTTCCAGCCCAACACATTCTACAATTCTATGAAACCAGATAATGACAGGACAAGGGGTAATGGTTTTACACTGAAAGAGGGGAGATTTAGGTTAGATATTAGGAAAAAATTCTTCACCATCAGGGTAGTAAGACCTGGCTGCTGCCCAGTCCCTGGCAGTGTCTCAGCCCAGGTTGGATGGGGCTTGGAGCACCCTGGGCTGGGGGAGGTGTCCCTGACCATGCAGGGGGTTGGAACTGGATGAGCTTTAAGGTCCCTTCCAACCCAAACCAGTCTGGGATTCTGGGATTCTATGAAATAAGAGAGAAGCACTGACTCAGCTCTTTCGGGACCTTGGCCCAAAGAGGACATAAAATCCATTGCATGAGTCCAAAAAAATGAGCAAGAGCTTTGTCTGTCCATGCCAGCACTTTCCCCATTGCTGCTCACAGAACTGTACCTGTGCTAGACCAACAGCAAGAGCCACCTGAGATGTAGCCTAAATTCAAGGAGCCTTTCAATCCTGGCCCTGGAAGCCTTAGGTTTGCTATTCAGGTTTTTTTTTCAGTGAGAAAAATGAAGCACCTTGGGAAAGAAGCTCCTCTTGCACAAAAGTTTGGTCCAAAGGGACAGCAAACTACTCAGGGTGCTTTCCTCCAAAGTGTAGATCAACTTCTCAAATCTTTTAAAGCAAAGTGGTGCTCTCCAGGCTTACCCTTTTTCCATTTTTAGAGCAGCCATGAGGATGATGGGGTTTGGGAGCAGCTCTTTTGTTGTAACTTGGACAGAAATGACATGTCAGTGAGGAGCAGGGGATATAATTATTATTACTAAGCAGTAATAAGTCTCTGTGTGTCTATGGCAAAATTTGGGAAACCACAGTCAGCTGCTAAGATTGCAATCCACTGCCTCAGAATGCAGCTCTTGCCAGATCTTAATACTGTGGAAATAACATTTGCTTCAGCAATCAGATCTCCCTCTCATTACCTCACTGCTATGAGGCTTCAGATATAATTGACATGATCATTTGTAATGGTTAAGAAAGTTTTGATTTTAGAACAGCCAATCTTGCCCTCTTTTTCTTTAGTATTTTAGGCTCATCCATTTATACAATCAGTTGGGGTTCTTTTTCACTCCTTTCTAAGAAAATAAATTCAAAATAGTGCCAATGTCCCAATAATTCAGAATATAAACAGAGTGAAAGTCACAAAAAAAGTTTCTAAAATAAGAAAACCTCTTGATTTTGCACCTAAGAGGACCAGGCTTCCTGATTGTTTCCATCTGCAGAAGAGCTTGTTCCCAGGAGAGTGACAAAAGGCCCTACACCACCCCCTGAACACCCTCATGCAGAGTTCCTACCACCCTGCAGGTGGGTGATTGTCCCCTCTCAAGCAGGAGTCAGGGACATGACAGCCCAGGCTGTGACCTGTCCTGATGGTCAGACAGAATTCTGGTCTTCAGAAAACCTTCTTGCTGACAAAACTATTTTTTATAGAAATATTTGTGAGAACAAAGCTGTTTGTCATAAAACCCACTCACAAAACAGTTCTGGTATAAAGCCTCAAATATCCTCTGCCAGCAACTGAGATCAGGGCAAAACTTCTGCTAGAAACACAAAATGGTTCAGGTTTAAGAATGGAATCCCAGACTGGTTTGGGTTGGAAGGGACCTTAAAGCTCATCCAGTTCCAACCCCCTGCATGGGCAGGGACACCTCCCCCAGTCCAGGGTGCACCAAGCCCCATCCAACCTGGCCTTAAAGGTTGGAAGGGACCTTTCAAGGCCATCCAGTCCAGCCCCCACATCTTCAACCAGATCAGGGTGCTCAGAGCCCCCATCCAACCTGACCTGGGATGTTTCCAGGGATGGGGCATCTCCCACCTCTCTGGGCAACCTGGGCCAGTGTCTCACCACCCTCATCACAAAAAAAAAAATATTCTTCTATCTATCTATCTATCTATCTATCTATCTATCTTATCTAATCTCCTCATATCTTTATCTCTTTTGACTGCCAGATCCTCCCTGCACCAACTCCTCTTCCCTTGGACTGGGAATCTCTTACTCCTTCAGGAGTTACCCATTCCTCTGTGCTGCTCAAAACCAGGCTGGCTGAAGAGACAGAAAAAAAAAATTAAAACAAAGAACCTAAATCTTATACTCCTGGTATTTCCTCTTAACACCTCTTCAAGCATTCACCCTTCACTGAGCCTTTCATTTCCTTCTCAAATAACCTCCCACTGAGTTAAACCAACACAATTGAGCAAAATCTCAGCAACCAGACCAACCTGTGAGCTCCCAGACATCTCCAGAGCTCCTTGAGCTCTATCACACACATGGGGCTGTAGTGCCATGCTCTGTGGTGTCTGAGCTGGGATCAGCAGGTGCAGGAGGAAATCCAGGCTCAGCTGATGGCATCACTTCTATCAGCACTCCCCTGGAGGTCAGGTCCATCAGCAGAAGGGGTGGTGAAGCTCAGGGACACAACTGGTGGTTCTGGACACAACTCATGGGCTTTCTGACCCCCAACTTTTAAATCATGAGGACCAGAAGAGGTTTTTCTCTCCCTTCTGCTTTCATGGGCTCTGCAACCATTGGAGCCCCCAAGAGAGGAATGATGTAGATCTGTTGGAGAGGGTCCAGAAAAGGGGTCACAAAGATGATCCAAGGGTTGGATCAGCTCTGCTCTGAGTCAGGGTGAGAGTTGGGGTTGTTCAGTCTGGAGAGGAGAAGGATCTGGGGAGACCTCAGAGCACCTTCCAGTGCCTCAGGCACTGGGGCTACAAGAAAGCTGGGGAGGGACTTTTCACTGGAGAGGGCAGTGACAGGACAAGGGGTGATGGTTTTACACTGAAAGAGGGGAGATTTAGGTTAGATATTGGAAAGAAATTCTCCACCATGAGGGTAGTAAGACACTGGAATAAGTTGCCCAGGGAGGTTGCTGATGCCCCAACATTAATTACAGGAAAATACTTTATTTAGTTTGGGGGTGGTGAGACACTGGTTCAAGTTGCTCAGAGAAGCTGTGGCTGTCCCATCCCTGGCAGTGTCTCAGCCCAGGTTGGATGGGGCTTGGAGCACCCTGGGCTGTGGGAGGTGTCCCTGACCATGCAGGGGGCTTGGAAGTAGATGATCTTTAAGGTCCCTTCCAATCCAAACAAACAAACAAAAAACCAAAATATCTACACCGAAAAATTTGGCTGAAATTGGCCATTTTCAGATGTTACTTCAGGGAATGACTCCCTGTTTCCTGTGCATAAATTGACCATCACAATAAGCATCAATTAATTTCAAAAAAGACTCCAGATCACAGCTTTATGCTGTGCTCTTTCATGATTCAGATGCATTTTCCTTGGGGAAAAAAAAAAGTATGAGTACATCAAGAGTAGAAGCTAAAGATCATTATGGAAAATGCTAATCAGGTTTTCTAAGTTTTTTAAGCAGCAGCACAGACACCACTTCTCTTCCCTCTAAATGCTAAGTCATTGTTCTGCAGGCATTAGAGAAAAACTAAACAAAATTGGCAAGGATTAGCACTACTTCTCTCCTTGCACTGGAAGAAAATTTGGGTGTACAAAGAGTTGATGACAGCAGGGTGACACCATCCCAGCAGTGACAAACCTCCTCCCAGCTGGGTTGATTTCACACTGGAGCTAGATTTATACTGGTTATACTGGACAGGAGGTTCCAGAGGAGTCATCTGTGTGCCCTGACACCAGGAGGGGAACCTGAGAAAGCAGGAAGGCAGCTCCTAATGCCAGAATCTGCAGGTTTTGCTCAGCAGCCATTAAGGGACAACTTCAGAGCATCTAAAACTTGAAAATAAAAAAGCACCTGCACTGGGTGGTGTAACCTGGGCCACTGCTTCTATCCATCTGTGTTTTGCAAATCAACTCTTTCACGATGCAGAAGCATTTTCCTTGGCAAAAAAAAGTATGAGTACACCAAGAGAAGAAGCTAAAGATCATCATGGAAAATGCTAATCAGGTTTTCTAAGTTTTTTAAGAAGCAGCACAGACACAACTGCTCTTTCCTCTCAATTGCTCCTCCCTGGGGAGCATCAAACACCAAAAGGTTTTTATCCTGCACTGGTGTGGCCTCACCTGGAACACACGTGTGCAGTTCTGGGCTCCACCATTGAAGAAGGAGGTGAAGGTCTTTGAATGTCTCCAGAGGAAGGCAACAAAGCTGGGGAAGGGCTGGAATCAATGTCCTATGGAGGGGTGGCTGAGGACTTTGGGTTTGTCCAGGCTGAGGGGCAACCTCATTGCTTTCTGCAGCTTCCTGAGGAGGAGAAGTGGAGAGGGATAGGATGCATGGGAATGGGTCAAAGTTACACCAGGGGAGGTTTAGACTGGAACAAGGAAGCATTTCTTTACTGAGAGGGTGCTCAAAGATCAGAATAAGCTTCCTACACAGGTGGCTGATGCCCCAAGCCTGCCACTCTTTAAAAAGAGACATTTGGGCAATGCTCTTAACAAGATGCTTTAAGTTCTGGTCAGCCCTGAGCTGCTCAGGCAGTTGGTCCACAGGATTGTTAGAAGTCTCTTCCAACTGAAATACTCTCTAGTCTAGTCTAGCCTAATCTAATGTATTCTATTTAAGTGCCTTTTATAAATTTTTAAATTTTATCTGACCACTACACCCTCTTCTTCTGGCCCCTCTGCCACACTCCCTCAGCATAAAAATTTTCTGAACTTTCAGAGTCCATCTCCCCCACTGCCCCAACTCTGGGTCCCTTCCCAGAGCTTCCATTTGTCTCTATTTTACCATTTACCCTCTCAGCAACAGGATACCCTGAAAGTGCTTCTCTTGAAGCTGTGCAGATCTGCAAAAACCAGCAAACCAACTCTCTGCCACTCTCTGCTTCAGCTCCTGCACCAAACTGGGGCATCCCTGAGATTTGTGAAGGGAGCACTGAAGATGCCACCCCCTTCTTCACACTCTGCTGCCCTCCATCCTTCTCTCCCACTACTACTTTTCTTAGAAGCTTGCATGGTCCAAGAGGACACCTGTTACCACAAGAGTATTTACAGCCATCTTTCCTCTCCTGCAGCCTTCACAGTGGCAAAAGTCAGAGCTGGATGTGAAAATTCCTCTGCTTTATACACTCAGCATGAAAACAGAGAATAGTGGTTATGGCTGAGGAGCAGGGATACCCTCTTTGGGAAGGCAGAATTCCTTGATTCCCTCTCCACAGGGATGTACAGGGATACAGCACACTCCTCAGAGCAATCAAAGCTCATAGAATTGGCTGGGTTGGAAGGGACCTCAGAGATCATCAAGTCCAACCCTTGATCCACTCCCCCCGTGGTTCCCAGCCCATGGCACTGAGTGCCACATCCAGGCTCTTTTGAAATATCTCCAGGGATGGAGAATCCACCCCTTCCCTGGGCAGCCCATTCCAATGCCTGATCCCCCTCTCCAGAAAGAAATTCTTTCTAATGTCCAACCTAAACCTCCCCTGGCACAACTTGAGACCTCTTGTGCCCTCTTGTCTTGCTGAGAGTTGCCTGGGAAAAGAGCCCAACCCCCCCCTGGCTCCAACCTCCTTTCAGGGAGTTGCAGAGAGTGATGAGGTCTCCCCTGAGCCTCCTCTTCTCCAGCCTCAACACCCCCAGCTCCCTCAGCCCTTCCTCACAGCACTTGTGCTGGATCCCTTCACAGCCTCCTTGCTCTTCTCTGGACCTGCTCCAGCACCTCAAGCTCCTTCCTGAGCTGAGCTGAGGGGCCCAGAACTGGACACAGGACTCAAGCTGTGGCCTCCCCAGGGCTGAGCACAGGGGCAGAATCCCTTCCCTGGACCTGCTGGCCACGCTCTTCCTGACACAGCCCAGGATGCCATTGGCCTTCTTGGCCACCTGGGCACACTGCTGCCTCCTCTTCAGCTTCCTGGCAATCCAGACTCCCAGCTCCCTTTCTGCCACTCTGTGCCCAGCCTGGAGCTCCCCATGGGGTTGTTGTGGCCAAAGTGCAGGACCCGGCACTTGGCCTTGTTGAACCTCATCCCGTTGGGATCAGCCCAACTCTCCAGTCTGTCCAGGTCCCTCTGCAGAGCCCTCCTGCCTTCCAGCTGATCCACACTTCCCCCCAGCTTAGTGCCATCTGCAAATTTGCTGATGATGGACTCAATCCCCTCATCTAAATCATCAATAAAGATATTAAACAGCACTGGGCCCAACACTGATCCCTGGGGGACACCACGGCCGCCATTTTGATGCAGCCCCGTTCAGCACCACTCTCTGGGCCCGGCCCTCCAGCCAGTTCCTAACCCAGCACAGGGTGCTCCTGTCCAAGCTGTGGTCTGACAGCTTTTCCAGGAGAATCCTGTGGGAGACGGTGTCAAAGGCCTTGCTGAAGTCCAGGTAGACCACATCCACAGCCTTCCCCTCATCCACCAGGCGGGTCACCCGATCATAAAAGGAGCTCAGGTTGGTCAGACAACCTTTTCTGCCCTTCTCAAGTGCAGAGCATCCAGATGCCTCAAGCAACTTTGGGTTAACCCAAACCATCCCCTCCCAAACACTTTCCTCCCAGCACACCAAAGCCAGGAGCAAACCCAAAACATGACTGCAGGTTTCCCACTTTCTGTCCACCCCACATATCCACTGCAGAAGACTGGAAATGAAAAAAAAAACGAACTAAACCCAAGCTAAATGCATCCCAATGAGACCCCAGCTTCTGTTCTACTGATGTAACAATTTCATTTTCTGGCTGGGAGGTAGGGAAGTCTACAGGCTGTGGACTCTGCCAAGGCAACACATGGATATCAAGGGGACCCTCCTAAAGGCTGACAGCAGATGCTGTCCTTACACCCTCTGCCAGGTTTTCTGTGTGCCAGAACACCCAACCATCTCGATCCCCATCCCTGAGAAAATACCCCCAAGCTCTGCTTTACCCTCATGGGTGATCAAAGTTGATTTGCAGAACACAGATGGACAGAAAGCAGTGGCCCAGGTGGTATAACCTGGGTGCTTTTTTATTTCCAGGTTTTAGATGCTCTGATGTTGTCCCTTAATGGCTGCTGAGCAAAACCTGCAGAGTCTGGCATTAGCAGCTGCCTTCCTGCTTTCTCAGAAAGCCAGCAGTTAATGGCATTCAGACTGAATCTAGAATCATGAAAATATCTTTATTAAGCATGTCAGAAAACGTAGCAAAATGCTCTGTTGAACAATTGGCCGTAGCAATGCTACTCAGTTCTGCAAAGTGAGTCTGTATCACAACTGATGTGTTACATAAAATATATGTCAGCCTTTTCCTGGCAATAACAATACAGCAGTTTCTGAAAACCTTAACAGACTGCAACTAAAATATTTGCAATGCACTTGGAATCGTGGTCACTCCAGCTGTATCCTCACAGGTCTCAATTGCTCGAGGAGGGTGCTGAATTAACCCCCTTTTTGAAGGTCTAAACACAGTGGTGAGCCTCAGGTCTCCTTTCTGTATTTCAGATATAAAAGAAATGTATTTGTATTTAGCTCTACGTATTCCTGCCTACAGGTATATGGCCCTTGGAAAAAAAACCAAAAACAAAACAGGAGATGAAGGCAAGGAAGTTGGGCCAGCATAAGGAATGAGACACAGGAAACAGAGTTTTTTATGGGGCTTAAAAAATCACTGTGACTGGTCAAGAAAGAAGTCAGAAAGATAAAGAAAAAGATGGATGGTTCATGTAAGGACAGGAGGGAAAACACTGTAGCAAGGAGACAGGAAATAAAAAAACCAAAAAACCA
Organism: Heliangelus exortis; assembly: GCF_036169615.1. Lineage (NCBI taxonomy): Eukaryota > Metazoa > Chordata > Aves > Apodiformes > Trochilidae > Heliangelus > Heliangelus exortis. Next base: position 111,742,412 of record NC_092424.1, on the reverse strand, counting down.
GAAAATCTTAACAATCAGGAGTGACTTAATTAAGATATAGGATTGCCTGGAGTCAGAGATGAATACCAGGAGCCAGGAACAAACCTTTGGAGTTCATCAGGGGTGTGATTTCAGCATGGAAATCTCTTCATCTGGAGCTCTGGTTGCTGTTTCTTGTGGGGCTTTTTGAATCCCTCCACTGGTGACTGCTGGGCCCACCCCCCCATCAGCAACACATCTCCACAGCACTCACCAAAAAGAGACCTGGGTGGATGGAGAAACCCAAGCACAGGCCAATGGAGTTGGCTTCCTGTGCCTTGTTGTGACCCAGCCCTATGGGACAAATTCCAGTTAAAACCAGTGCTCCCAGAAATTCCAGAAGAGACAAGATTTCACCTCCTGCTGCTTTAAAGGTCTGAGCTGCACTGGCTTATCCTGAAGCCCAGCGAGGTGCTGAGCTCAGAACAGAAAACTCCTCTCCCAGACACACATCCCCATCTCACAGCTCAAAAGCTTCTGCTGCCCATCAGCCCATCAGTCCAAAAGTGCTGCTGCTGCTGCATTATCAGTAAAAATCCCTCTGGAAACAGCAAAAAAACCCCAAAACCAAGAACAAAATTCAACTTAACCCGGAAATGACCACCCAGGCACACTGCACTGATTCCCCACTGCTTTAAAATCAATGTTTTGTTTAAGGAATAAAACTGGGCTGGATCCAAAGAAGCATGGCCAGCACGTCAAGGGATGGGATTCTCATGAGACCCCACCTGGGGTACTGTGTCCTGTTCTGGAACCCCCAAAATAAGAAGAACACAGAGGTGATGGAGTGAGTGAGGCCAGAGGAGGACATGAGCAGAAGGCTGGAGAAGCTCTGGAGAGAAGCTGAGAGTTGGAGCCTGGAGAAGAAAAGAGTTTGGGGAGATGTTATTGAAGCCTCAAGTGCTTAGAGGAAAGCTGGGGAGGGACTTCTGACCTGGAGTGATAGGAGAAAGGGGAATGGCTCTAAACTGGAAGAGGGATGATTGAGCTGAGATGATAGAAAGAAATTCTTTACTGTGTGGGTGGTGAGACACTGGAACAGGTTGCCAGGTGTTGAAGCCCCATCCCTGGAAGAGCTGAAGACCAGGATGAATGGGGCTGGAGCAGCCTGGTCTAGCAGGAGGCTTCCCCTTATGAGGTCCATTTTATGGTCCCTTCCAACCCAAACTGTTCTAGGATTCTGTGACAGTTTCCAACTTTTTACACCACGCTATCCCAGCACTGCCATCTGTACAGAGCTGGGCTGGAGTATGGAAAAGGAAGAGCTGTGTCTGGATACTCAGCCCAGCAGCACCCAGGAGCAGGACTGGGCTGGTGGCTGGGTCGTGTCCCAGGTACCTTTGAAGAGAAGGACACCAGGAGGAAAAAAAAAAAAAGTGCTTGTGTTTCTCTGAGTGCAGTCATCCCAGGAGAGCACTTCTGAAAGCTTGAGGAAGTCTTTTTGATTAGAAGGCACATTGGAAATCCTAGCTACAAATCCTAGTGCATAATAAGCAAAAAACCTCCTGTCACCAAAACCACTCTGGTAATTTTTTGCCCAGCCCTACCAGAAAATGAATTTATACAGAAAAACAGATTAAGAGGACGGGAGGGTTATTAGCATGGTCTCACTGCCACCTCCATGGATGCAGCTTGTTTCAGGTAATTCCGTCTTTGTCTTTATTAGAGAGAAACCCCCATGCTTCTTTTAACCAGGCTTTCTCTTTAGAGGTGACATGCTTGGGTTCTGATTTGGATGCATCTTGACACCTATCAAGGCTCCTGAGCTTAAAGGTAATGCAAGGTGACTCTCCCATCTTTCCCAGCTCTTGCTTCTTTCCTTGAAAACTCCCTACAGAGGAGGACTTAGCCATAAGCACAAAACCTTGAGTAAGTCAGTCCTCCAGTGTTGGGTGGCAACCACACACATTTGGTGGTGGAGGGACTGATTATCAATAGCCTTCCTTCAGTAATGCTATTAAAAAAAAAAGAAAAAAAGAAAAAAATCCACAACAGTAACAAGAAAGCTGGATTGGTGCATCTTGTGCAAAGGGATGAGTGGTTTCCAAGCCAGTCTGTAGCATCCTGGGCACAGACCCAGCTCCTCCTGGGACCTGGTGGAGCTGATGTCCTCACCTGAGGGCAGCAATGGGCTTTAGGGACAGAGAGCAAAGGCTTGAAGAGGTGAAGCTTAATAGGAGCAGGAGGGTGGAGAGGTCTGGCAGGCCCACTGGACAGGTAAAGTCTGCTTTTCTTTGATTATTTAGGGTCTCCCCTTAAATCTTCCTTAGCCCTGCCTTGTCTAACACCGCCCTGCCAGAAACTCTTTAATTTTCCCTGCCCCATCTGTTTGGATTTGCTTACTTCCTAATTTATACAACGTTGAGCTCCATGGTGGCTAAGCATTTTAATCACAGTGATTAACACACTGAGCAAGAACAAAACAAAAATGGTTAATCAAAGGCTATTAGCAGTGTTTGAATGTCTAGGCACTGCTTTTCACACATGAATGCTGGTTAACCATCATCTCCCAGAAACGTTCAGAGATCCCTTGATTTATTCCTTCTTCTGCCAGCTCTGCACTTCCACCACAACCACATCAGGGATTGTGACCCATTTGGCACCAGGAGAAGACAATAAGGAAACACTCGTGGTGTTGCAGCCTCTCTGAAGTTCCTGACACCACCAACAAGAGAAAAAAAACTCCTGAGAACCAAGCACACTCTGCGTCAGAGTGTGACAGCACTCTGGAGATGCAGCCTCTGCTTCCATGCATCAAATTCCCTGAGCTTCCAATATCATAGAATCATGGAATTGGCTGGGTTGGAAGGGACCTCAGAGATCATCAAGTCCAACCCTTGATCCACTCCCCCCGTGGTTCCCAGCCCATGGCACTGAGTGCCACATCCAGGCTCTTTTGAAATATCTCCAGGGATGGAGAATCCACCCCTTCCCTGGGCAGCCCATTCCAATGCCTGATCACCCTCTCCAGAAAGAAACTCTTTCTAATGTCCAACCTAAACCTCCCCTGGCACAACTTGAGACCTCTTGTGGCCTCTTGTCTTGCTGAGAGTTGCCTGGGAAAAGAGCCCAACCCCCCCCTGGCTCCAACCTCCTTTCAGGGAGTTGCAGAGAGTGATGAGGTCTCCCCTGAGCCTCCTCTTCTCCAGCCTCAACACCCCCAGCTCCCTCAGCCCTTCCTCACAGCACTTGTGCTGGATCCCTTCACAGCCTCCTTGCTCTTCTCTGGACCTGCTCCAGCACCTCAAGCTCCTTCCTGAGCTCAGGGGCCCAGAACTGGACACAGGACTCAAGCTGTGGCCTCCCCAGGGCTGAGCACAGGGGCAGAATCCCTTCCCTGGACCTGCTGGCCACACTGCTCCTGAGGATCCATCCCAAGTCAAGGGGTACAACAAGAAGTGCCAAGAATTTTTGTTACTAGATGCACAAAACCCTAGAGGTAGGTCCACGCCAACACCGTGAAATTCAAGTGAAGGATCCTGCAGCTGGATCTTTCCTGAAAAGAAGGATCCCAAAACCAGTTACAGGCTGAGTGGAGAACAGAGTGAGAACAACCCTGAGGAGAAAGACTTCCAGGTGCTGGGTGGTGAGAAGCTCAAGATGAGCCAGGAGTGAGCATACACATCATCAGCACGACCAGAAAGGGTGAAGGAGGGGATTGTCCCCCTCTGCTCTGCTCTGCTGAGACATCCCCTGCAGTGCTGGGTCCAGTTCTGGCGTCTCCAACACAAGAAGGACCTGGAGATGACGGAGTGAGACCAGAGACACCAAGGTGATGATCAGAGGGTTGGAGCAGCTCTGCTCTGGAGCCAGGCTGAGAGTTGGGGTTGCTCAGCCTGAAGAAAAGAAAACTCTGGGGAGACCTTAGAGCACTTTCCAGTGCCTGAAGGGGCTCCAGGAAAGCTGGGGAAGGAATTTTTCCAAGGGCATGGGGAGGTAGGATGAAGAGGAATGGTTCCAACCTGACTGGCCCAGCTTTTCCAGAAAAGTTGTGGATGTCCCATCATTCCTGGGAGTATTCAAGGAGTGATGGGATGGGACAACCTGGTCTAGTGAGAAGGTCCCTGCCCGTGGCAGCAGGGTTGGAATGAGACAATCTCTAAGGTCCCTTCCAACCCAAACCATCCCGTGATAATTAATATTTGTCACAACAGGAATATTACTTTTGAACACACTTAAGGAGTTTGGTAGTGACAGAAGCCTGGGCTTCCTCCTGCAACCACCACTACAGGAGCTGGCACCTCACCTCCTGGGTATGTACAATACTCACCACCTCCCAAATTATTGCCAGCTGCAAAGTGGAACCCAGTGCCCATCTGGGGATCAGAACCCTTTTGGGTAAAGCAATGTCCACCCACAAAACCCAGACTGACTCAAGGACCACTCACAGATGCCAGGCAGAGAGTACAGAAGTGAGGGGATGCACTCATACCTGGACAAAGTATTAATCTGGAAAGCCTGAGCCTTTAAGAATGAGTTACCTGGGCAGGGAAAGCACTTCTCACCTGTTTGTAAAGCCCTGTGTAAATTATCAGCCTAACACAAACAGGATTTCAAGCAAAAATACCAACAGAGCCACAGGGTTTTATTGCTTTAAATCCATCTCCAGTGGTTTACACTATGAACACTGAGCTTAATGGCTTCACTTAGGAGTCATAGCTGCTTAAGGTAAAGTGTAAATGGAGGTTGGTTTGGTTGGTTTGCCTTTTTTTTAATTGTTAATACAACTAAAGGCAGCCAAAGAAGTCTGGACACACTTTCATGCTTTGAGTTCAGCTGCCTTCAACCTCCTGCCACTTCACTGACCTCTTTCTAAAGCACCTTTGGCCAAATTGTACATTTTGTGTTTCTTATGAAATAGGATCCTCCAGCTGCAGTAGAGCTCTGGGCTGGTTCTGGGTTCAAAAGGCTCCAGTGAAAGCTGAATGCATGGTAAAAGTTAGAAAATGCCACAAGTCCATGACTGGGCACAGACATTTGTCTTGTGATGGACAAAAGGTCTATTTGGTGGTAAACAAGAAGGAAATTAAATGAGCAGCACAAGGAAATACCCTTGCTCTGATCTGATTTATACCTCTTTATTTCAACAAATTACTTCAGGGACATTAAACACTTCAGTGCTATCTTTGCTTCGTTAGAAGTTTAAGTTTACAACAAAACAGCACTTTTGAGGGGTTTATCTCTGGGTGAAATCCTGGAGACATGTATCCATCTCAAGATGGACCTCAATTAGCTCAGTCAAGATATGGCTCCAGTCACTTAGGTCCTTTAATACAGCATTACCAGCCACAAAAAAAGTAATAACCCCACTGAAACTGCACATTATTAATTTAAGGAGGCTGGCTGGTGGATCCTTACACTGACAGTCCCAGCCTTCCCCCAGTTCTACTCCACTGTCAATTGTTTATTTATTATTTACTATGTAGGCATCTCTGGGACAACTTAATACAGCAAAAAAAGTCTCTCATCTGATCCTTGCTAATGAATGTAATAAATAACTACAGTAAGCATCACAATCAATATTCTACTCTGCTTGCATCCTGGAGAACATGAGGTCTGTGGCCTGCAGTCCTGCTGGAGATGAAGGCTCTCCATGGGATCCAGAAATTTATTAGTGTTCAGTCAGAGCAGGTGGGCTCTGAGTGACCCAGAGGTGGGCTTGGGTGCCAGGGGACAACTGTAGTGTCTGGGTGGCTGGGGAGGAATCCTGCAGCTGATGGTTTCATGTTTCTGAGGAGATAAGAAAGAAGCAGAGGGTGCCTGCTGGCTTCTGCAAGCAAACCTCGAAAGCAACAGTAACAGTGTCAGTGCCCCGTGGGAAATGCAAGAGGAGGTTGCTTGGAAACCTGAAATGTGGTAAAAACAAAGAAGGGGCGAGAAGAGACATCAGAAGTTTGGAATTTTACAGATTTGTTCCCCTTTTGAGAAAATAAGGTATTTAAATGGGAAAGCACTACTCACTGCACAACAACAGGCTGGAGCAGCATGGAATTTGCCTTTCTCCCGGGCAGGATCATGAAAAGCTCTTGAGATGCTGAATTCAACTGCTTTTTCACTGCATTTCCTGCTCTTCCAGATGCAGAAGAATCCCAGACACGCTGTCCCTTGCTGAAGCAAAGTCCTCAATTCACCCACCAGCCCTCCATCTCCTTCCTGATCCACCCACACTGACAGCTCCAAGGCACAAGCCAAACCCCAGGATCCAGAAGCTGAAATCAGAAACCAGCTTTTCTTTTGAGAGCAGCTCTCACCTTTGAGATTAGTTATTACACCACTTGGTAGCCTCCCAGGAAGTATTCAGCCAACACTTCTAGCAACTCCCACGCTCCCTTCTTGCTGCTTGTCCTCTTCCAGGATTTTTTCTTCAAATCCAGCCACACAGTTGGGATCACAACCTGTTGCAGCTAAAGCAGTGGGGACCCAATTCTCACTAGACCCTACATCGAGTGCTCCAAAAGGCAGAAAACAAACAAAACAAAAAAAAGAAAGAAAGAAAAGCAGGAGAAGCTACAGCTTAATGAGTCAGCCAAGAATGCATCTCTGCTGCTGAACTATTCCTGGTTCCATGCCAAGGTGTAAAATCACCCCAGGTGCATCAGCAGGTGGGTCCCACGTGGGAGGCTGTGTCTGATCCTGAGGGGATATTAAAATGCCTCCAAATGTCTCCTGTTCTTAGAGCTGCCTTTCTCCCACCTCCTGAAAGGTGCTCAGCTCTCTCTGCAGCACCCAGTGAGAGCATGGGCATTTTTAAGGCAATCTCACCTGTGAAATCCTTCAGATTACAATGTATTTTACTGCAAAGAAAATACTGTATTCATGCTAAAAACTCCCAACAAAGAATCCTTTCTCTATGCATATTCCTGAAGCCCAAAACTCACACAATTTTGCATGTACAAACCCTAGAAACTTCAAAGATCTTCAGGTCTTTTCAGTAAAAGACATTCTAAACTGACATTACTCTCTTGATATGTCACCAGGAAAGCATCACAGAATTAAAGAATGGGTTGAGTTGGAAGGGACCTTAAAGCTCATCCAGTTCCAACCCCCTGCATGGGCAGGGACACCTCCCCCAGCCCAGGGTGCTCCAAGCCCCATCCAACCTGGGCTGAGACACTGCCAGGGATGGGGCAGCCACAGCTTCTCTGGGAAAGCTGTTCCAGTGCCTCATCACTCTCAAAGAATTTCTTCCTAATGTCCAACCTAAATCTCCCCTCTTCAAGTTTTAAGCCAGTGAAGAGCTTGGTCCTTCACATCAAAGAAGCTGGAAAACTGACTTTGCAAGATTCACCATCTTGCTCCACTCACAACTAAGAACCTCCACAATTAATCTATGGAAAGACACTTCTTGCATAGGAATTTTCTGCCCCTGCAAGACTCTCACCCCTCTATTTTCAGCTCTTCCAGGATAATTTACTGTCTCCAAAGCTCAAGTGACTGAGCGAGATCCTCACTGCACACATGAATTTGGATGTAAAGGAAACAACTCTAATTGTCTCATTCTTGTTTTCTGCAGGAGAACAGTTTCAAACCCTCAGAATTCATGCCCTGATGTGGGAATCTCCCTTAGCAAACCAGCAAAACAATGCCAAGTGCAGCAAAATTTTCTCAAAAGCACGGAAGAAAATTTTGCCCAACTTCAAAACCCCTCAGAGGACTCAAGTAGTCATTCATGGGCTATTAAACACACCTCACCTCCTGCTCAGGAGCTTTCTAAGCCACAAATGCCAGGTGACAGCAGAATAAACTGGAGGAAAACCACAATGCACCTCCCTGGATCCAACACCTTTGCTGAAGTCACTTGTGCTCTTCTCTGCTCATCATAAGCTGCACAGTGTTCTGGATTGAGATCTCTGAAAATACAAAATGCTTTGCTTGCACTTTCCTATGCTCCCAAAGAAGCTCTTTCAAGCATTGTGAACTGTTCTCAATAAGTGGTAGGGCTCAAAAAAAAAAAAAAAAAAAAAAGAAAGGTATTTTATGCTCAAATTGGAACTCTATTACAAACACCAAACACTGATGCTGCTTTGTGGTTTCTTCCTTTAACTCAGGTAGTTAGTACAGATCCCAGGGAGCTCTGCACAATAGCTGGTTGTACCTGTCACCCAGAGCTCTGACCCGTTCAGGACACAGAGTTAGTTCTGTAATTTACCAAAGGCACGATTGAACAAGTGCAGGACACCCCAGGAACAGCCCCCATCAAAGCCAAAGCAGGGGAAGAAAACCCCTCTGGCAAGTGGGGAAGGACAAGAGCAGCAAACAGCCTCATTTAGATAATCCCTCTGCTTTGACCCAAGGTTGAGACAACCTCATCAGATAACAGACCTCCTGAGGGAGGGGGAAAAAAGCCTGAGAGCATAAACTGACAAAAGCTGCCTGAATCCAGAGGTTTTAGATGTATCTAACTCATCTAACTCTTCCCACCTGCACGCCAACCCCATCGCTGTGCCCTGTGAAATGCAGGATGGGAGAAAGTGTCTGGAGCAAAAGAGCTGGGTAAAGAGCCTGATTTAAAGCAGGAATTTCTTTTTTTTCCCATTCTCCTCGTGTGATTAGGAAGAGTAAAACATATCCTTTAACGGGCAAACCAAGTTATTCCAGTGTTAGCACCAGGATCACTGAGCAAAGGATGCACGAGCAAATTTACTGTTTGGGATGGTGAATTTCCAGGGTTATTCCTTGCTCCTATGGATGTGCTGGTCTGAAAGCTCACAGAGTGCATCCCAAGGCTTGCAGGGAAAACAGCCTTAATTTGGCAGGCTTGTAAGTTGCATTTCTATTACAAACCTTCTCTTTTGTTGCTCTCTTCTCTGCTATTTCCTTGTTATTAGAAAGATGACCCTAAATGACTCCTCCTGCAACGAAACTTAACACCATCTTTAAGTTAAGTCACTAAGAACTCAGCCTCTGACACTTTTCAAAGCTCAGCTCCTGTAGAAGTTAACTGCCCATATTTTAGGGCCCAAAGCAGGAAGGTTGATTGCTGAAGACCCAAGACAGGATTAGGCAGGCAGGAAAAGTTGGGCTAGCAAGGCTCCATCCCTCTCCATCAAGCCCCTAAGAGTTTGAGGACTCCTTGGCTAAGAAACAATGGTGTTTGGTTTTAAATCCTTTGATTATCATTAATTTTAACCCATTATACCTGGCTGTCTGCTGGAGGAGCTGGGCTCAGATGTCCTACAGGGGCCTGGGAAGCTGTCAGGAATTGTCTCTGCATTTGAGGCAAATAAAGGGAAGGTGCCCAGGCTTGAAAAACTCAAAACTTTATGGGGGTCAATGGCTGGATGTAACCACAGTAGAAGATGCTTGAACAATGACCCAAAGTCTGCAGGGAACAAAGAAAATACTGGAATTTTAAAATTAAATAAAAATGTTGCTGTTCACTGGTTTCTGTCACTCAGTTCTATAAATACAGCAAGTGGCCCAACCCTGGAAATATTTGGTAAAAAGCAAACAAAGGACCACAGCAATTCAATGCACTGATTACACAGAAGCCCCAGGTTTGGGGACAGTTAAAAGTCCAAATAAAAATCACTTTTACCTACCTTAGCAGTATTGCTGAAGAAAACAGCAATCCCAAGCCAAATGCTGAATAACCTCCTACTGAAGGAAAATGGGTAAAAAACAGAACACAGAAGATGGACAATGCCAAGGGAGAAGGACAATGCCCATCTTGGGGCTCTTGACAGATATTGCAGAACTGTGCCTGTTGCACAAACATGAACACAAACCTGCAGTTAACACAGATTTAGTGTCTTACTGGAAGATTTCCTCTTGAAAAAGGGATTGGAAGAAGAATAAATTTCTTTAAAGGTGACTGCTCTTTAAGCCTGATCAGTAAAAATCACAGGGAAACTGCTCTTAAGAATGCAGACTTCTATTTTGAGTGACTAACAGATGTTCTCACTAAGGATTTAGGACAGGAAGAACACAAAGACAATGATAATGGCAGCCTAATGAAGTTCAGTATTCAGTTAACTCACATCACCAATTAATACTACACACAGCAGAAAATGCTACTGAGGCAAGAACCTTTCGTTGATCCTAAGGGTCCATGAGGTCTCAGAGGAGACCTCATCACTCTCTACAACTCCCTGAAAGGAGGTTGGAGCCAGGGGGGGGTTGGGCTCTTTTCCCAGGCAACTCTCAGCAAGACAAGAGGGCACAAGAGGTCTCAAGTTGTGCCAGGGGAGGTTTAGGTTGGACATTAGAAAGAATTTCTTTCTGGAGAGGGTGATCAGGCATTGGAATGGGCTGCCCAGGGAAGGGGTGGATTCTCCATCCCTGGAGATATTTCAAAAGAGCCTGGATGTGGCACTCAGTGCCATGGGCTGGGAACCACGGGGGGAGTGGATCAAGGGCTGGACTTGGTGATCTCTGAGGTCCCTTCCAACCCAGCCAATTCTATGATTCTATGTTAGGAAAAATATCCACGTGTATTTTAAGTCTTAAAGAGGGAAGAGTAGGAATGGTGGTAGAGGGCTGTGGTCCTTTCTGAGGGGTCACTTCACACTTTATGAGGAGCCAGAGCAGCACACACTAACTCAGCACTGCATCCCCACCAGGACCATTGCACTGATTACAACTCAGTTCTTCCAGCAGTCCCGAGGAATCAACAGCTTTCTGTTCAACTGATCCCAATATTCCATGTGGGAAATTAAGGAATTCAACTTCCTGATGCTCCTAACTGAGGAGCATCCTCATTCATCAATTCCTATGTGAAATACTTGAGCAGTTCCATAAAAACAGTACAATTTCATCTTTCCTCTCCATTCCCCCGTAAGAGCCAACAAGAGATGTGACCTTCCCAGTATTTTTGGACACCTCTGTTAGGAGTGCTGGTTTACAAATCCCCTAATCCCCTGAAAAAAAGGAGAAAATAACCCAGTCACAGGCAGAGAAGTCAGAGAAGCATCAGAAATTCAACTTAAAGCCTTGCATTCAAACTCCCTGCTGCAGTTCCGTAGCTGTAGGAGCTTCTTTTGTCTCTGAGAACACAGTTAAATACCAACCAGAAAAATATAAGGGATGGAAATAATGTGCACTCACTGTTAAAAAATTGGTCACTTCTCAGGAGCCCACAAAAAGCTGGTTCCTGGCTAAAGGAGCAGCAGGGAATTACGGTGAGATCTGTGTGTTCAAACAGAAAATCCTGTGGTTCAGTCCACAGGCAGAGCTTGATCACAAGGAAAAATAATGAGACTTTAACAAAGCTTTAATTGTGAAACAAGCCATACCAGTGGAAAAAAAAAAAAATAAACAAAACAAACAATGCTTTTATAAATGGCATTACTAAACTGCAGAGCAATAAAACAAAGACTGGAAAAAATTAAAAAGGACTATGCACAAATGGTAATAAAGCATCAATGAATGTGTTCTGAAGCATACTGATGGATTGCTCAGGTAAATGCTAGCTTACCCCAGCAGAGTTTTACTACTAAAAAAGAAGTGTTTAATCTTAGTTTTTGCTCTCCTGGATTTCAGGAAGGAAAATATTACCTTTAATTTGGGTTTCTCTTATGAGAACATGTGGGGGTTTTCAGCCCACCCCTGCAGACTCTCCTGGACATTCTGAGACATGGGGAGGTATCAGAAAGGACCAAGCAGTAAGAGCATCCCTACAGGGTTCATTTGTCTCCTGTGTTCATTACCTGACCAGCAGATTTCAAACTGGTGTTTGCATCCCCATCAAGGAAGCCACAGAGATTTTAAAGCAGCTGAGGAATTGTTTAAATCATTTGGACTTTGGGATGCCAAGGTTTTCTCACAAAGAAAAGTGTAGCCCATCAACCATCATTTTTTTTGCAAAATTGTAAATGACACCTGAAGTCCCTCTACTGAAGGATGATTAAGTTGAAAATCCACAATTACTTCTAATGTTAACAACTGATAGGTTTTTAACTCCCAACATACAGGAGCTCAGATGTGATATTACTGGGAGCTTTTAGAAGCCAATCAATAACTATTAAAGCTGGATCCCATCAACTTCCACCAGGTATTAGCCACTTTCTCAATATTTCAAGTATTCAGTTTATTCTTAGACACAGTTAAAGTAGTAAAATGAAGTGGTCTCATCCTGACGCTGCCATAAATATGAGATTAAATATAGAACAAATTTATTACTCCCTGAAGTCCTGCCGAGTGTCCTGATTTTGCTGTACCCACAACAGTTTACTTTGATGTTTCATTATCCCAGATCTGAAGCTCCCAGCTGAAAAGCAAAGCTTGTGCTGGTTCAAAGACTGAACCCAGCCATGCTGGGAACTGAGTAGACACCAAATCCAACCTCCAGGTCAAGCTGATCTGGATCTGCCCAGGGAGGGGGTGGATTCTCCATCCCTGGAGGTTTTTAAGAAGAGCCTGGATGTGGCACTGAGTGCCATGGGCTGGGAACCACGGGGGGAATGGATCAAGGGTTGGATTTGGTGATCCCAGAGGTCCTTTCCAACCCAGATGATTCTGTGATTGCCCTCTGACAGCCACCAGGTCCCTCTTCAAGCAAGTGCCACTGTGTGTGTGACACATCATGGCACCCCAGGAGCACCCTCAGGCTGCAAGAGGAAGGAGCCTGCAGGAGATGACTCTTCCCAACACCCAGATTTGAAGGGAATGGAACAATCAAACCATTTTTCAACCACTAAAGGCTCCTGGGAGTTTTGAAGTAAACCAGCACATCACTCAGCTTGCTTGGGAAGAATCATAGAATCATAGAATTGGCTGGGTTGGAAGGGACCTCAGAGATCATCAAGTCCAACCCTTGATCCACTACTGCTGCAAACACTGGGTGCCCAAATGAAGACCAGGTGAGGATGGGTGAGCCATGGTTCTGGCTCTCTGCCTCTTCTGCTCTCCCAGGATGGTCCCAGCTTAACCCCACCAGGTCCTCACTGCAGAGCAAAGAATGCTGAAGCAAGCTGTGGGAGCAATGAACCACATCCTCCCCTCTCAGCATCTGAGCTAAATGGGTTCACAGGGACACGAGCCTTTGGGTCTCAGCTACATGGACATGCCCAGATCCTCCTCTTTTCTCCACTGCTCACCTGGATTTCACCCTGAAGCATTAAAACCAAAGTGACCCATGGAGTACAAACCTCCCAAACCACTGAGGGCCTGGGGAGTCATCGGTGCACGCTGCTCCAAATTATTTCCCCTCCTAATTAATATTCATAAATGAATCACAATATTGTGCCTTCAATCAGCCATCACACACCACCCACGTGAGATGAAAGGACATCTACACCAAATAAGCAGTTTATTGGATCAAAAGTCCCCTTTAGAGGGGAAGACAGCTGTTGCAAGAGTGGAAACCTGATAGCATCCCATGGTGGGTGTACACATGGAGAAAATCAGAAAAAATCAGAAAATATCAGAAAATCTCCCTCTGCAAACCAGAGATTCAGCACAGGGGATGAACAATGCAACGATTATGCTAATTTATCTGCATTTTTTTGCCAGCTTGGGGCTTGAGATGGAGGTAGGAACTTCATGTCTGAGAAGTGACACATTTTGTGTCACTGAAAGTGGCTACTTCAAAAAAAAAACTCGGTCAACAATGAAGGGAGATTTAGGTCGGACATTAGGAAAAAATTCTTTCCTGAGAGGGTGCTGAGCCCCTGGCCCAGGTTTCCCAGAGAAGCTGTGGCTGCCCCATCCCTGGCAGTGTCTCAGCCCAGGTTGGATGGGGCTTGGAGCACCCTGGGCTGGGGGAGGTGTCCCTGCCCATGCAGAGGGGTTGGAACTGGATGAGCTTTAAGGTCCCTTCCAACCCAAACCCTTCTATGATCTATGACTCTCTGATGACACCCAATTCAGGGTTAACCCCCCATCCCTATTTGCCAGCACCACTCCCCAGTCAGTCTCAAACAGCACTGGGAGAAGACCTTGCCCTTCACCTATTGCTATTCACAAAAAGCCCTGCAAAGTGCTTTTTCTTATCCACCTTCCCAAGCTGAGCCCAAGTGGCAGAACACAAGGATCTCCTCTGCCCTCAGACAACATGCCCTGGGGATAACAGACTGGCTGCAGCTGCCAAGGACTGGCCCTGTGTGAGCAATAAATTCATTAAAAAGACATCTGACAAAAACCACATCAAGCCCACGTACGGTGACTGCAAGGATTAAATCCCTGAGCCTGCATTCCCTTCTCCACCAGATGGGAAAACTCCTCTTTCCCAGTGAGAGTGACAAGATGGTTAAAAAGAGCAGAGTAATGTTTCTTGCCCACCACTTCCCAGAGCTGTTCTGCTCCCCAGCCACGACAGACTGAAATAGCTGCCCAAGAAAAAATGTATTTACACCCATTGCCAGAAAGGGGAAGTATAAATATTTCCAAAGCTTTATGAAGGCTAGTACTTACAGTCATGCTTTGAAAGGGAAAGAATAAAGCAAAATATTCAATTAGAAAAAATTACTATAATTGCAGGTTCTATTTTATCCCTCCATTAAAGCAATAAAGTGCCTCGAAATATTGCTGAGCTGGGATACAGAGCTACTTAACATCTTAATATACATCTGGGTGGGAGGGGTGTTAATTTAATTTAGATCTTCATGAGGGTCTTCTCTCCTCTCTGGACCTTATTGCCTCCCCCTACACTTCTTAAAATATTCCTGGATAGAACTGCAAGCTTCTCCTCCACACCAAGGGATGCACCCCCAGAGCTGAGGCTGGACATAAATTCTGACAACTCCAGAGGCCAAGAGGACAGCAAGTACCTGGAGGCACAACTCCACACATGCACATCCCTGGTTACAGTGTTTGCCTGCACCTGAAAGCTCTGCTGTCTGAATTTTTTTATTTTCTCTTTTATTTCACTACAGGAAAATGTCTGATTTCGGCTCCCCAAACATCAAACAAAATCCTCTTGGAAATGTAAACTCCTAGCACCTTGCTCTAACAGCACAGTAATCCCAGGAGAAGGGATTGGCTACTGAAAGAAGGAACCACTGAGGATGGAAGGTGAGGATCTTACTCCCAGCCCTGGTTCTCACCATGCTTTCTCCACCACTACACTGCTACAAGCCACAGTTTGCTCAATATAACCTCGTTCTTCCCTGAGACAGAAGATAAGTGAATCTTATTTTAGGGAGCCCTTCATCCTTTTAATTAAACAAATTAATATCACTTCTCCGTATCTCATAGCCTCTATTATCTTTTGTGAACTCCTACAATTCTGTTGTAAAGATATATTGAAAAAGCACTAATTGAGATAATCTCTGGAATTCAAGAGTTGCTATATTTGTAGCCACATTTTAAAACTCTTTTCCCTTTGTTTCTGGAATGCCTCCCATCCTTCCTCCCATGCCAGACTGTTTACATTATTTAAATGCCTTCTGCTTATGCCACTCTTTACAATTTTTACTTCAACAACATCGGCCTCCGTTGCTCTTTTTTTTCAGTGGCTTAGACATAACTGGGATGAATTCCAATCCCAAACTCAAAATCACTCCTGGTGCTTTACTGCTGTCTTCTGTGTTGGGTACATCAGACAACACATTGCTGCCAGCCCTGTCATCCAGGACTGCCTAGGTGGGGGGAGAGAAACCAAGAGTTAAACTGTTCTTTCACAATAAAAACCAGGGAAATGGTGATTTTTCCCAGACATTGGAATTCTCTGCCAACTCAAGGAGATATCTGTCATCCTCCTGACTTTAACAGACAAGCCTGATCCACCCCACTGAAAGGATGGAGGAACCCATGGCTCCTTTTTGTTTTCAGAGAGCTGTGAAATCCATTCTGGAAGCAGGAGCTGCTCCATTGCTGCCCCAAAGAAAACCCCACCAAGTGAGACCCTGGAGCTGAAGGAAGCTCCAGCAGCCAACCACCCATCTCAGTGGCTTGAGTTTGATTTGCTTTATCCTCAGGTTTAATTAGAAAGGTGATAAAGGCAACTCCAGATGCCAGAGCCTTTTGCATAGTGGCTCCTGAAGAGTTTTTAATGAGTTCTGCCAAATTGGTGGGGGGTTTACAGTGAATTTGTCCTGCATCAAAATGACCTGGAAAGGTGGGAAAGGTGATTACAACCCAACAGCCTACTGAGTATTTATTTGGGATGCAAAAATCCTCAACACCTTTGGCAGCAGGGAAACTGAACCATTCTAACTTGCAACTGAGCAGGCAGAATGGAGCAGAGGAAGAAGAGGTCCTTGTGATAAAGGCCCTGGGCCTGAATACAGGAGGTTTCAGCAAAGCTGCCAATTCTGCAAAAAGATCTTTTGTGCAGCTGAAGTCACTTAAGGACAGACAGTGAATATTTCATAGGTGAACCTGAGCTTTCTCAGAAGAAAGGAGACGTGAGGAGAAGCACAGTCTCCAGGTCCTGTTCTACTTTTGGGGACACATTTTAAGATTACCTTTCACTCGATTTCTTTTTTTTCCTGTCTTTTGGACAAGAGGGCTGCTAGTTCAGCAAGGGCTTTCAGACAGGGATGGGAGGAATAACTCACCCATTTATACTGAAATAACACAAGCAGACACAGACAGGTGCCACCCAAACACGTGTGTGCTTTAAATGGAGTGCTCAGTCCATGGGTCAGATTTACCCAAGGGCAAACAAACATCAGCTCCTGAGACTTCCTGAGCAACACAAAGGTGGCTCCTGTGCTCCAGAAGATACACAGAATGAAAAGCAGGTTGAAACTGGGAATACAGGGTGGGAGAGGCTCAAGGATGATGAGAGGGGAGGAACATCTCCTTGATGAGGAAAGGCTGAGGGAGCTGGGGCTCTGCAGCTTGGACAGGAGGAGAATGAGGGGTGAGCTCATTAATGTTCATAAATATGTAAAGGGTGAATGTCAGGAGGATGCAGCCAGGATCTTCTCTGTGATGTCCAACGATAGGACAAGGGGCAATGGGTACAAGCTGGAGCATAGGAGGTTCCACACAAATGTAAGGGAAAACTTTTTTACTGTGAGGGTGAGGGAGCCCTGGCCCAGGCTGCCCAGGAAGGTTTTGGAGTCTCCTTCTCTGGAGACATTCAAAGCCTGGCTGTGTTCCTATGTGACCTCCTGGAGGTGACCCTGCTCTGCAGTTGGACTCGATGATCTTTAGAGGTCCTTTCCAACCCTTACCTTTCTGTGATTCTGTGAGCAATACAAACTCCCAGAGTGAAGGGAAAAAAAAGATAAAAATAACAATCCAGCCACGGGGAGCTGCAGTGGGCTGCTACCAGCTATCCTAGGACACAGCCAAGTGCTCAATCCCACAAGCCAGGAGTTCATCAGAGCATCCTTGACACTGTGGGCTCCAGGGGTCTCCAAGGACATGGGACGTGCCTGTTGGTCTGCCCTGCAGAGGCTGTGCTGTTCTGCTCTGCTCCACAGGGTTAGCAACACAAGCTGTTCCTCCTACTGCCAGACTGCTGCTCGGTTTCAAGATTTTCTAAAGATCCTTCTTCTCCCCAGGAAAGTGCTTTAGGTGCTTTTCCCGTTTTCTTGGGACCAGTTTGGAAAAGTGCCCTAAAGCAGTCACAGCAGACTAGGGCACCAGTCTGGATCCCAGCACGTGAGAGGAAGGCAGGTCAATGAAGTGACAATATTTGGCACATGTGCTTACACCTTTAATTACAATTTAATTTTATCTCTAGCTATAGCAAAGCATTACTCTGATTCACATTTCCTCCTGCCTAAAAGCTTTCAGGTGTTAAAACACTGGCTTATACTACCATGGATTTTCATGGCAGTGAGGTGCCAAAAATCATCAGAATTCAAGGGAAATAAAGCAAAATGAAAGTAGAAGTTCTGGGAAAGATCCAGGCTTCTCCACAAGCTCACCTTCATTCCCCAAGGAAAACTACACATTTGACATCCAGTTTCTGTTCCCTGCAGTCTCAAGACAGCAAAAGCAGCTCTCCTCCAAAGAGATGCTTTATCATCATCAGTTCTACCTCCATCCTTTTCATTAAAGGAAATGCTCCCTGAATAACATACATTTGTCCTGAGAGGAGAACCACTGCAAGGAATAAAGCAGCTGAAAGCAAAATGGAAGTGTCTAGAAAAGGTGGAAAATTGAGAGCTTATAATTTTAACATGCAAAAAAAAAAAAAAAGGTGAGCCACCTCTCTTCCTTCCCTTGGCACCCTTCCTGTCCTCCACCAGGAAAGGAACTTTCAGGTTGCCACTGGCATTAGAGATAGAGAACCTGGAAAAAAGGAAAAGGAAAAAAAAAACAACCCATGACTATCTTTCCTGGAGTTCAGCATGAAGCCTGAGCAACTGAAAAGGGGTGTTCTGGGAACAGCCCATGCAGGCAGCAGCACTCAGGAAAGTGGCCTGCAACCCAACTCCAAGCCTTCCCTTGTAGTTTCTGGATTCCTGGAGATGGCCTCTCCAAAATACCTATCACTGGTGTCCTCACCCTGAAACCATGGAAACTTTCTGTTGGTTTCCATAAAAACAGAGTCAGGTTACCAAAGCATTTCTGCTTCCCTTTCCTCCCTTCTACATAATATGGAGGAGAGGTCCTGATGTCACTGCAGAACCACCTTACCTACAGGTCACATCATGACCACAAGGGTGTTCCTCAACAGCATCTCCATATCCAAGAGGACATCAAACTCCAGATTCTCCTCCAAATCCCCCTCACCCACACACCCAAGCCCTGCTGTTGCTGCAGAAACACCAAATTGCATGGCAAGGCGAGTTCCTACCAGGTGAAGGCAGCACATTATCTCTCCCCAAAAAAAAGGTTTGGTGAAAACTCTGCCCTCCCAAGGCTGGCAGAGCAGATCAGCTTCAACATCTGTGGTTTGACCCCCTCTAGTGGGTACCACTCAACAAGACACAGAGCCTCCCCACCACCCTGCACCCAATGGAAAGACCCTACTCAAGTGATGAAGCCTTTTTCCATCTTTATTACCATGATTACTTGGCTGAGGGAGCTGGGGGTGTTGAGGCTGGAGAAGAGGAGGCTCAGGGGAGACCTCATCACTCTCTACAACTCCCTGAAAGGAGGTTGGAGCCAGGGGGGGGTTGGGCTCTTTTCCCAGGCAACTCTCAGCAAGACAAGAGGGCACAAGAGGTCTCAAGTTGTGCCAGGGGAGGTTTAGGTTGGACATTAGAAAGAATTTCTTTCTGGAGAGGGTGATCAGGCATTGGAATGGGCTGCCCAGGGAGGGGGTGGATTCTCCATCCCTGGAGATATTTCAAAAGAGCCTGGATGTGGCACTCAGTGCCATGGGCTGGGAACCACGGGGGGAGTGGATCAAGGGTTGGACTTGATGACCTCTGAGGTCCCTTCCAACCCAGCCAATTCTATGATTCTATGACCTATTTGCCTCCCATTTCAGGCTCACCATCTTTTGGACCTCTCCACCCACAGCCCAGTACTTTTTTAGATCCTGTAGAAAAGGCTCAGAAATGGAAGAAGAATGGGTAAAGATTTTGGAAGGGAGAACCCACCACGCTGGAAAAATAAAAGTTACACCCCAGATTTTCTAGGGAGAACATATTCATCATCTATCCCAGAATGTCTTCCCTCTGCCAACTTGTCAAAAGCTGACAAAACTCCATACTATAAAAGCAAGCTGTTAAAACTTGGCTAAAGGGTAAAACTTAGCTGCCAGACAAGCTAACCAGAAACTGCTGAAAAAAATATTCCAGTGTGCCAAGGCAGGCAGTAAATTCCCAGAAAGGCTCTACAGAGCTGAACATCCCAAATGAAGACAACGAGGCAGTATTAGGGCAGCAGCTTCTTGTTCACCTGTCAGTTGACAAGCAGATGTCTCCAATTCCAAGGGACTTGGGCAGACAGCTCAAGAGTTGGAGCTGCCTGGAGATGTGAACTGTCTGAAGTATCATGCATCTAACTCACAGTTTATCCCAGAGGATAATATTTCAGGAGAGCCTAAACCCACACATTGCACAGTCAGTAAATACCACGTATTCCATTTAAAACCATTGATTCATCCTTCCACTTCCAGGCATGCCAAAAGATGAACAACTCCTAGGTTTGGGCTTTCCACTAATAAACATGATGTCAAGTCTTTGCCTAAATATTAGGAATATTTCTTTTAATTACACACACCCCCACAGTGTTTTTAATGTCAAACCAGTGAAAGGGTTGCTCTGGTTGGTTGTTTTGGGTTTTTTTACTGAATGTTTTTCTTCTAAATATATATTTCAATCAGTTTTGAAAACAAAACTCACAAATGTATTACATTCAAGTCCTTAACTTACTATTACTGACAGTTTAACAGACACACAGCAATTTTCAGCATTCACTTTAGCTCAAACTCCACATACTGTTAATCCAATGGAATCCAATAATGTTTTCTTTAGCAGCATGTTGCAAAGCAAAGGGTTCTAGGACAGCAATCATGACCCACTAACCCACTTACACCAGAGGTTAAAGCAAGGTACATCAACCACCCAAGTTTCAACTCTTAATTCTCATTCATACAAGTGGAAGTTTTCCTATCTTGGACAGTTGTACAAATCAAAAAGATGTCTCTTGAATTTAAACAGCTGAATGGCTTCAGCAAAAGCAACAGCCCTGGCAAGCTCTGATGACTGACCTGCCTTCAGCCTATTTCCAGCAAAACCACAAGGCTGCAACATCCCTCCTCAATGAAAAGCTCCTTCTGCAGCTCACAGTGCACCAGCTCGACAGCCAGCAGAATCCCAGAAAAGATCCCAACTGGCATCTTTTACTTTTTGGGCAGTCTGGTTGGATTGTTGAAGTCTTCACGAAAATCAATGAGATTTGAAATGAAAGGTGAAAATTGTAAATTGATAAAAGTAAAAACCACCAGACCCGAGCTTTATCAGTGAAAATGCCATTGATGATATATTACTTCAAGCAAGGATTAAAAATAAATGTATATATATCCACATACAACATATATTCATATATAATCTATATAAGACATGTGTTTTTACAATGTGTATGTATACTTTCTTTCCAGCAGCTACCATGGGTAGGCAGTATTAACGTAGCCTTTGGTTCTCAGCTGAACAAAAAACAACCAGAAAAAAAAATGGGAACATCTTTAAGCCCCCCTCAGTACTTCCACAGAACCCCTCCAGCATCCCTGCCTGGTCACGATTCACTCTCAGAGTAGGACAACCAAGGGCAGAAGGAAAAAAAAAACTCCCAGGCTGCTCAAAAAAAACCCAAGATACTTCTTCCACAAGCCTGACAAAATGAAGAGACAATCTTGCTGAAGTAAGAGACTGACACATGTTTATATTCCTGCCAGAATGTGTAATTTATTCATCATCTTAATATCGGCGACTCTTCCCGTTTAGGAAAAGAAGTCCCTGCAGGAATTATGCTATTCCCTCCCCCAAAACCCGGATTACCCAATGCATTCAGGACAAGGATTTCTCTACAACTCCAGCCTGCCCCCTCTATTCTCTCCAACTTGGCTTCCAGCTGCTGAGCAAGCAGCCCCGACAGCCTCTACCTAAGGTCCAATCCCGGTTCCCTCCATGCAGCCGCACAATTCCGCAGGAAACCAGGCTGGGTGCCTCATGCACTGAACTTCCATCGTCCCCAGGTCTTCCTCCTCTGTCCCTACAGATAAACTTCTTTTACCAGCACGAGGAGATTTAGCTGCAGGCAAGCGCCGCTTAAAACAGTGCTTTCCAGTATTAGTCCCATCACCCCTTTCAGGATTAATTTTAATGGCGTTTGCAATAGTCAGAGTGGGAATGCAAAAAGACACCCTCGTGGAGGCGAGTCCTCAGATCCCATGAAGTTATTCTTGCTCTGGTCAGATACTAGGAGGCAGCTTCATGCTTTTCAGCATGGTTAAAAAAAAAAAAAAAAGCAGGAGCTGTGTGCTAGCAGGATCAGCGATCAACAGGAGAGAGCGAGCTCCTGTGTTTCACCTAACGTGATCCAGTCTGCAGAGCTCCTTGCCAGTCCCTTTTGGCAGTCTCAGCCCTGCACAACCTCAGAAGCAAATGTTTTTCCCTGCATTAACAAAGTCTGGGAAACTTGAGCCATAGCTAAAGGAAAAAAATAATCCCCCTCCCTTTCCTCCACCTGCATCCCTTCTGTCCTGTCCTGGTGCCTGGTGCCCCCCTCCCCACCTGTTCACTCAAGCATACCAGGGGGGATGTTTTCACCCATCATGGCTAACACACAATCATTTCTTCTTTGCCTGGCTCCAAGAGGGGAAAAATCCAACTTGCCAGAGGAGCATCTGCATCGAGAAGTGCTTTTGCTGATGGGAGCAGCACTCGGGAGGAGCGGGGAAGGCAGGAGAAAGGGTCACGTACAGATTCATCACCACCCGCAGACATTCCCCTCCCACCATCCCCCTGCCCACACCTCAGCCACCAGAAAAAAAAAAATATAAAAAAAAAAATAAAAGAAGAAGAAGAAGAAACCCCTCAAGCAGAAGTTGAGCACAAATGCGCTTTGAACGCCATGCAAATGACATTGAAGATGCAGAAGAAATATGTATTTGCTGTTGTACTGCACGATTTCATGGGCTTATTTCCCAGGTATACATTTCACGCACCCTTCCCACGCAGATCCCCTCCCCTCCACCCCCTCGGCTTCTTTAAAACAAACAAAGAAAAAAAGAAACCCCGAAGGAAAACTAAAAATCTTTGATGTGTAGATGCATTTCATCCGGTGTCCTCAGAAGAGGTGTCAGGGCCCTCCCCTGCCTCCACCCACGAAGCCCTCCCCCAGGCTCAACCATGCTGTCTCCATCTTAACTCCAGCCACTTCTTCACCGCTTTCATTAGGCAGCGGAGTTAACCCCTTCGGCTACCCAGATGCCGGGGAGTTGGGGGGGGAAAAGGACCTCCCCCTCCATCATCACTTTCCGACTTCCCCTTTATTTTTTTCTTCATCCGTACCTCAGCAAAAAAAAAATTCCTCAAATCCACCACTGAGGTTATTTTTGCCCCATTAATGAAGCTGAGGAACACCAATGCAGGGACATTAACCCTTCCAGCGAGCTCCTCCAGGGCTTCCCACAGCTTCACCAGGACGTGCCATCTTCTCCCCCCGCAAAAAAATTCAACGTTTTCTCCCTAAAGATTATTTTAAACGCTACAAAACCCAACCAACCCCATCTGCAGCCTCTTCCCTACAGTTTAGCCCATCCGTGGGGTGGAGGGTTGCATCCACCACCCCATGACACAACCTGGATGCTTCCCCCCCCCCCTCCATCACCCACACCTCACACCCCTTCCATCTTATTCACCCGTGTCCCATCTCAAGAGGACGCTGGGACACACGGGGTCTTTCCAGTTGTCCTTACAACACCCCTCTCTGTAAGACCGACATCCCTGTGGCACTGTGCATCTCCAGCCTTTCAACACGGAGAATCCCTCCCCGCCTCCTCCCACATCTCTTTTTGGGGAGGATAATGTAATTTCCAGCTCACTCTAGAAGATGCTTTTTTTTTTTTTTTTTTTAATTCCCACTAAGCCTGAGGGCAATTCACAGACCTTTCCCTGACCAGCACTTCCTCTATACCAGGACTTCTGGAGGAGAACAATCCCCAGGTTTCCTGACCTTCAGTCTCACACGGGCAACCCCAATGCTGTCCCCACTCCCCCCGGGGAGGTTTCTTCTTTCCCCAAAGCCACAGGGGAGGCATCACGCTGCGTTCCTCTACTCCCCAAACCTGCTCCTTCAGTGAGGGGTGGGGTCCCCTCCACCAGAAAAGGTTTCTGGGGATGGATGACCCCCTCCTCATCAATGGGGGTGGGGGAGGAAGGGGTGTTTGATCCATGTCAGGAGGCTACCAACCCTCTGGAAGCCAGGGGTCTGCCATCTGCCATCCCATAGACCATCTTTGGAGCAGCCCCCCTGCTTTCTAGGGGGTGTTCCCCTCACCACCAGAAGGGGAGTGGTGGGACAAGGGGGTGAGGGTCACCCCCAGCCCTGAGCCTGCCTCCATGCTGTCACCCATGGGGCATCCCCCCCACCAGCTCATGTCAGGGAGAGCAGCTTCATCCACCCCTCCCTGTCCTGCCCCATTTCTATGGGGCAGTAAGAGCCCATCCCAACTCTTGAGGTACCATCTACAGCCCCACAGAGACAGAACCCCTTCCAACCCTTCCAACCCCACTGTGGGGCAGTGACCCACGTCCCCTCCAGGACCTGAGGTGAGATGAGAGCATCCCCATTTCCCCCCTCCCTAGCCCCACACACTCATTTGGGGAGCATGTCTCTTCCCTTTGGGGTTCTCCTCAGTGAAGCAGAGGACACCCCAAATCTTCACATGGAGGGCACTGATCCACATCCTGATCTTGGACCAGTGAAGCCCTCTCCTCCCACCTCATGACCACAGACACATTTGGGGGGAACTTCTCTTCCCCTTGAACATCTCCTCAGCATAAGGGGGCCCCTCAGACCTTCCCCACCTGGGGGAGCACTGACCCACATCCACCTGAGATCATGAGGTGACACAACCCACATTTCCCATCTCAGCCCCCCAGGCTCATTCCATGGGTATCTCTTCTCCATTTGGGTCTCTCCTCACACAAAGATGGAGCAACCCCCGAAGTTCCTCTCCTTCTTCATGTGGGGGATACCGCACTGGCCAGGACCATCCCATACCACGAGGTGACACTGACCCATGTCCATCTCAAACCACGACATAACAGCAAACCCCATCCACCCCACCTCAGCTGGGGAACCATGACCCACCTCAGACCATGAGGTGACACTGACCCCCATTGGCCCCACCTCAGCCAAGGTACAGTGACCCCCAACCACCTCAAACCATGAACTGTGATGCTCATCTGCTCCACCTCAGCCAGGAGACAGTGACCCACCCTGGACCATGAGGTGATACTGACCCACATCCACCCCGTACCACAAAGCTGAGAGCAACCTCCAGCCACCACAGCCAAGGGACAGCGACCCACCTCAAACCATGACCCACATCCACCTCAGACCAAGAGGTGCCAGTAACCCATGGCCACCTTGGATCATATGCAGACAGCAACCCCCATCTGCCCCACCTCAAACCACGAGGGGACACTGACCCATGTCCACCTCACACCACGAGCTGACAACGACCTCCATCTGCCCCACCTCATCAAGGGGACAGTCACCCACCTCACAGCATGAGGGGACAGTCACCCACCTCACAGCATGAGGGGACAGTCACCCACCTCCACCTCACACCACAAGCTGACAACGACCTCCATCTGCCCCACCTCAAACCATGAGGGGACATTGACCCACGTCCACATCACATCATGAGCTGACAACGACCTCCATCTGCCCCACCTCAACCAGGGGACAGTCACTCACCTCAAACCATGAGGGGACACAGACCCACCTCAAACCATGAGGGGACACTGACCCACGTCCACCTCACACCACGAGCTGACAACGACCTCCATCTGCCCCACCTCAACCAGGGGACAGTGACCCACCTCAAACCATGAGGGGACAGTCACCCACTTCAAATCACGAGGGGACAGTCACCCACATCAAACCAGGAGGGGACACTGACCCACCTCCTCAAGCCATGAGGCAGCGCCGCCCGCCCGCCCGCCCGCCCTCCCCACCTCAGCCCGGGGACGGAGGGACGCGCCGACCCCACCGCCATGTCGGGCGCCCAAGCTGCCGGCCACCCCCGCTCCCCGCCCGCTGCCGAGGGGACCCCCGGCCGCCCCCCTTACCTCCAGACCTGCCCCATCTGCAGCAGGTGGATGACGGACTGCCAGACCCAGACGGAGATCCTGCAGAGGCGCTGCGCCCCGGGGGTGGCGGTGCCGCCGGCTCCTCCTACCCCGCCGGCGGGTCCCCCCCGGCGGCCGGCGGCCCCCATCATGGGCGGCCCGCGGCTGCTGAGGCCCTGCACGGCGCCCAGCCCGCCGCCCGTGTAGTCCTGCACGAACCAGCGGAAGCTGAGGATCTGCACCAGCACCGAGGGCAGCAGCACGAAGGCCAGCGTCAGGCCGCACCAGACGTAGTCCCGCCGGCCGTAGTGGTGCAGCGCCAGCCACAGGTCCGTGCCCACGTCCCCCAGCAGCACCAGCAGCGCCAGCACGATCCACAGGCAGTCCAGCCACGGCCGCTCTCCCCCCTCAACGCCCTCCGGCGCCCGCGGCGGCCCCTCGGCGGCGGGGCGCGGGGCCAGCGGTTCGGCGGCGGCGGCGGCGGCCGCCCGCCCGAAGAGGCTCCGCAGGCAGGCGCTCCGGCAGCCCCAGTAGCACGACGACGTGTTGCAGCAGTGGCAGATGTGCAAGGAGCTGCTGCCGCCCGGCTCCTCCGCGCCCTCGGCCGCCGCTGCCCCGACGCCGCCGGCACCGCAGACGCCCGCCGCCGCCGCCGCCTCGTCCAGGTTGTGCAGCTGGGCGAAGCCGCCGCCGCCGCCGCCATCCGACTTGGCCGCCATCTTACTGCCGCCGCCGCCGCCGCGTCTCCGGCCCCTTCGCCGGGCGCGCTCGCTCGCTCTGCCCCCCCCGTCCCCGCTCCCGGCACCCCCCCCACCCGCCGCCCGCCCGCCTGCCCGCCCGCCGCTTCCGGGGGCGGCGCTTCCGCGCCCGCGCAGGACGGACCGGGCCGGACCGGGCCGCCTAGCGACAGAGTGGGGAAAGGACCGAGTGGGGCAGGGAGCCAGTGGGGCAGCGACCGAGTGGGAGAGGGACCGAGTGCAGCAGCACCCGAGTGGGGCAGCGACCGAGTGGGACAGGGACCAAGTGGGGAAAGGACCGAGTGGGGCAGGGACCGAGTGGGAGGGGGACCGAGTGGAGCAGCACCCGAGTGGGGCAGCGACCGAGTGGGACAGGGATAAAGTGGGGCAAGGGGCAGAGGGACCGAGTGGGAGAGGGACCGAGTGCAGCAGCACCCGAGTGGGGCAGCGACCGAGTGGGACAGGGACCAAGTGGGGAAAGGACCGAGTGGGGCAGGGACCGAGTGGATCAGCACCCGAGTGGGGCAGCGACCGAGTGGGACAGGGACCAAGTGGGGAAAGGACCGAGTGGATCAGCACCCGAGTGGGGCAGCGACCGAGTGGGACAGCGACCGAGTGGGACAGGGATAAAGTGGGGCAAGGGGCAGAGGGACCGGGTGGGAGAGGGACCGAATGGGGCAGTGACCGAGTGGGGAAAGGACCGAGTGGGGCAGTGACCGAGTGGATGGATCAGTGAGTGAGTGGGGCAATGACCAAGTGGGGCAGGGACCGAGTGGATCAGTGAGCGAGTGGGGCAGGGACCGAGTGGGGCAGCGATAGAGTGGGGCAAGGAGCGAGTGGGACAAAGACCGAGTGGGGCAGTGACCGAGTGGGACAAGGACCGAGTGGGGCAGGGACTGAGTGGGAGAGGGACCGAGTGGAGCCGGGATCGACGGAGCGGAGCAAAGAGCGAGCGGGGCAAAGCCTCCGCGTCCCGCCGGGCCGGAGCGGGACCGGACAGATCGCCAAGGGATCGCTCCCCGTGCCCGCCTGCCCTCCTCTCGCTGCTGCTCTCTGCCGGCCGCCCCTGCGCTCCCAGCGCTGCCCGCAGCACCGCTCCTCTCGACCCGGTTCTGATTGCACCGACACCCACTGCTCTCCTCCCCGTCCCCTCTGCCTTAGCACCCGCAGGATCCATGGTGCTTCTTGTCCCAGCCCCGTTCTGCTGACCTCGACATCCCCATGGCCATTCTCAGCTGGGCCCTTCCTGTTGACCCCAAATAAGCTCCGTGTCTTGGCCTTCAAGTTGCTCTCCTGCAGTCCTGTCACCTCCTTGTGACCTGCCCACCCTCAAGCTCCAAGATAACCACTGCCACACAGGTTGCCCTCAGCCCACCCCAAGCCAGACTGCTTCCCCTTTTCCCACCTCCAGCATCTCCCTGGAACCTGCCAGGTCCAGGCAGTCCTCTGGGTTTCTCTTTGCCTTTTCCCTTCCTCTGGCTGTGCTGGGGGAAGAGGGGCTCTTGTTCCTTCTCATCTCATCCCATAGCAGCAGTCTCCAAGCACATTTCAGCACCCTGACCTCACATGGCCTCAATGACCTTATCACAGTGTCCTCCTGTCTCCCACTTCTAAACACAAGGATTGCCCATCCTCTGTCCTCCTCTGTGCTTCTCCCTTTCTTATCCCCACTTTAGGGCACACTGCTTCACCCACCCTACTCTTATGGGGTCAAGCAAGCCAACTGGGTCCTCTCCATGGGCCCAGCTCCTTGTTGGAGGACACAAAACTCTAGCAAGCTGAGGAGGTGATTCCCACATCCAAGTTTTGGGATTTGCCCTGGGGCTTTTCTGCATCCCAGGCAGCTGTTTCACTAAAGGATCTGCTGGCAGACTGAGAAAGCCAAAACCAAGGTCCTTCTTCCCCTGGTTTCCTCTCTTCCCATTCACATTTCTTTATTCATCATATCCATCTGTGCTGTGCTGTCTTGTGCTGTCCTCTGTAGGTTACAATTTCTCCTCTTTTCTTGTTGTGTTTTTCTTTTTCCCTGGTCACTAAGCATTCTCCTTCCCAGTGCTCCTTCTCCAGCTTTTTCACCCCTTCTGCCTCTTTCTGTGGGAGGTTGAATTCTGCCCTTCATCTCTTTTTGTTTTGGTTTGGTTTGGTTTTTTAACTTGTGGCAAAATTTCAGGACTGATAGATTCAGGGCTTCAGAGCTGGCTGCTGAAGTTCCTGCATTTGCAGAGTCTACATTTCAACAGGGAAAAAAAAAACCAAACTGCAAGCAGGTGGAAAGGTGTGTAAGTACAGATAAAATACTTTTTCCAGGGAGGGAAAAATATATCATTTTGAATGAGAGTGGGAGGAATTGCATATATTAAATAAGCTGTCTGCGAAACAGGTATTTGGCCTTTCCAAGTGAGAAAGGAGTTCAAAAGTTTGGCAAAGTCTGCAAGATCCTCCTGGTTTTGACACAGCTGGATCTTCCTCTAGCAGAGAAACAGAAGAAAGGGAGCAGAAAGCAAAGCTTTGAGCATTGTCCAGATGAATGCACTCTGATGCACGCCCGTATGTGGCCAAATCAGAGTCATTCACAACGTGTGACACTCCCACAAAAAGCTCCTCAAAAGGAGAAAACTGGTGCTAGAGATGGAACAGGATGGGAGAGGATGGGATCCCCTGGGTCCCCACAGTGCTCATTTCAAACCTTGTGGATGGTCCCTCGTTTTCTGCTGAGTTAAACTGTGGCAAGAATGATGAATATGGAAAGACACGAGACACGTAACCAAAACAAATCCACATGTAGAATATATCCATAATATAAAATTCCCAATCCTGACTGACACTTTAAAATCTAAGCAGCAAATGTACTAAGAAATAAGGACTCCAGCAACCTGTATTTTGGGGTGGGAAGCTCCCAGTGTAAAGCTCCAACTTTTGTTTTGCAGCACGATGAGTATTCCTCATCTCTTCAAACTTTTTTATGTGTGGAAAATTCACAACATATGATTCGAAAAGCAGAAAAAAAACCTCAACAAAACAGCACAGAACTAATAAAACTATTTAATCTTACTTAAATAGAAGCGTAGGTGCACATTGCATTTCATGAACCAATAAGAGGGCAGAAGAGTCATCTGTTTTGATACAAAACCAACCCAAACTTATGTGATGAGACATAAAGGGTGGGAGAAGACAGCAGTTAAAGATTTTTAGCGTTGGCACAGTAAATCAGAAAAGCAGCTGCTTGGGCAATATATGACATAATACAGTATACTCTTGAGAATGCCTTTGAATTTTTCCATGCAGTTGTGGCCACCTCTGTCCAAGGAAGATGAATTCAGGCTGGAATAGGTGCAGGGAAGAGCCAGGAATTGCTCAAAGGTCAGGACACTCTGTCTTTCTGCTGGG